>NW_006263566.1:106060-143242 GCF_000469605.1 Apis dorsata | reverse complement strand
GAAAAGATTCACATTTTTTTTTTTTTTTGGTATATCGTTGAGTTGCGAAAAATTAGATTTACGAGAGAAAAATAGTTTAAAAATTGTAATATTTAGAAATGGTATTAGATTTATAAGAGTTTTAGTATTAAAGGAATGTTTATATTTAATATTATTAATTTTAAGGATTATTTATATTATATCCTTAAAATTATATATATAAAAATATATATAAAAATATATATATATTAAAATAATTCATCGAATAAATAATTGATTAGAATATCCTTATTCCTATTTTCTTTGTTTATGAGCGTGTTTTAATGATATGTATTTCATATAATTTCTAAATATTAATTAAATAATTTTTAATAAAGGTTCTCAGTTATTAATAAATATTTTTATCTTCTATATAAATTCATATAAATCTGTGATTATAATAAATATAAAAAAATAGTAGGAAAGGAAAAATCACTGTTCACAGTTTGTTCAGTTTTTTTTACCGTTCACTGTAGTATTGTATTACAAATTTGAAAATTCTAGAACGATAAATCGAAAAATTTTCCATAAATTGGCCATTAATTTATAAAATTGTTAATCGAGATTCCTTTTTGTAATAATTTTTTTAAATCAATCAAGTTACTATTTGTTTAAAGAAAAAGGAAAAGAATATCCAAAGGCAATATCGCGCGCGAGAAAATTATATTATCTCTCGATGAAACGTGGAATAGATTAAAAGCAAAGGGAGTTCCGGAAGCAAAAGGAAATTTCTCTCTTTGTTTGTTCAAACTTCATAAATAACGGTTTATTCGTAATTTCACGCACAAGCGTGGTGCCGCTTGTAAAACTGTACTTATTAATTATTCATCGAGTACACCGGCCCGATGCGGTATATCTCAGCCGCGAAAACACTGAGAAAAATAACGAGCATCATGAATATTACGATAGAACTATACATCACTATAATGGATCGCTCCCGTTGAATATTCAAGCATTACAGACGGCAATCCGAATGACTCAATAGGGCCCATTTAAGCCATCCTGTAATCGTTTGCACGAACAAGAATTTAAATAATTCCCTGTATTATTCCTTCACAATACAGTCTCTTGTTTGTACATGATGAAAAGAAGAAAAAGTTTCTTGAAATCATCTTTTTAACTTATATTAACCTTTTGTCTTTTTGTCTTTTGGAACATCCTGTATATTTTTTATAAACACTTGAAATATACTTATATTATAATTTATATGTATATTTATATTATAATTTTAATGTACAATTCTATATATGCAAAATATAAATGTTCGAGTTTTAAAGAGATAAATTATTCTTAATATTAATATTAGAATCGAGTGCACGTCCAATAAGAAAAATTGATACAACATACGTTCTCATTTCGAACGTCACTCGACCGCCACTATACCTGCAAGAGTAATCATTCGGAAAAATTCAATATTCCGCCTTCTTGTAAAAAAAAAAAAATCCATCCCGTTAACGAAACATCAACAACAACAAAATTCAATTTGAAAAATTCGTCCCAAACACAATGCGTATCCAACGTATGCAACGAAAAGGCAAGAATTTCCAACAATTATGTCCACCGAGCACCCTCATCTCACGTGGAACAAATCCTTCAAAGAAGCTGTAATAACTGCAATAACTCGAGCCGTCAGCGGAAAACGCAAGCAGAAATTGCGATATCCGGGCACGGTGGTGGCTGAAAACGAAGAAATTTCATTCGTCCCGGCAGCATGGCCGCGTGAACCACTTTTAGCAACGTCGAAATTATTTGGCCAACGCGATACACGCGCACACACACAGTGTGCATGGTAGATACCAGACACGGGAGAAAAAGCGTCACATTTTGCAGAGTTGGCAGACGAACTCTGACTTTTCCTAATGGAAACACCGGAGGATGGAGAAGCTTTAAAAGTGGCGTTACAAACGCTTTAAATCCGCGCGGCATTTATTATTCCGTCCCCAGCGTTATTTTTCTACGCTTTTTTCCATCCTGCCGTGTCTCTTTTTCCGCGGATTTTCGGATCTCGACATTCGACAACCACTCCGATGGCTATCATCCGGCTAAAACGAAGATTACGCTCCCCACTGGGAATCTCTACGACTTTCCCCTTATCCTAAATCCGTATAGCCGCTACCGTTTCTACAAATTTCATTCGCTGATGAATTTTGAAACATAATATTTTTGAAGCGGAATCTCTGCGCAAATTCTTATTCATCGATATATTCCTCGGTTTCAGATTTCCAAGTATTGAATAGAAATGAAATTTTTCGAGAGACCAAGTATCGGATAATATCGGATAAAGATATTTGAGAAGTAATTTGAGAAGAAACAGAAATTTTGGATTTGCTGATTTTATTTTTCATATTGTATAGTATTTTAAAACGAGAATATATTTTTGAAAAATTAAAAATTGTCGATTCGACGATTCATTTCTAATATACGTAAATCAATATATTGAATAAGTTTTCTTAAAGTTCGATTCAATCAATTCCTTTCTAATGCTAATATCAATCCACAAACTTCTACAATATTCTACAAAATTTTTTATCAAAACAAGAAGTATCCCAAGATACACGAAGAAAGATAATCGAGCTCTCTAAACAAGCGAGAAACAGAAGAATAATTCGAAAAACCATCATCAAAGCCGTCCACAAAAATCGCATGTCTCTATTTGCGAATTTCAATGAAACATAACACCTTGTTCACCTTGATCATCCAAGGATCAACGAGAAAGAGAGAGAGAGAGCAAGCAAATCCAATGTTCGTCCCGAAAGTTGATGGATTTTTCGCAGCCTGAGTCGATTTGCAGTTGGCATCATCAACTTCAAACGCTTGCTACTTGCCAATTATACCCTGAAGAGGACTACGTTTTCCGCAGGGGTGGCCCGGATTCGCGCGACGAAGGAAGCCGCAACAGTGGATCCCGGGCTGAAAGTTCAGCCTTGTCTGCAACAACCGTTCTCAGAACCTCTCCAGGGGGTGTTTTCGGTCCACTTTCTGTCAGGAACAGTTACGGGTTTATTCGATGTTGCGATGTGCGCCGTTTAGTAACGTTTGAGTTTTGTTAGCCGTCGAAGAGTTAGAAGAATTGTATTGTGGTGATGAATCGTGGGATTTGAATTACCGCTTAAAATTTTTATCGATCGATATAATCTTATTTAATTCGAATTAATGTTCGTATTGAATAGGAAAATAGAATGAATTATGATATTGTAAATTTGAGATTAGTTTTTAGTTTAGAGATTGGATGCTTATTTTATGATCGATATTGATATATCGATGGGGTTTGAAAATATGAGACTTATTTATAAGTAATTGAAATTTGTGTTAAATGAAGAGAGATTTTGTATATGTCATTGATTAATTGCTAATTTTTTGGCAAAATCATTTAATTATTTATTCAAAGAATAAACTTTTGGATGCAATGAAAACATATATTAAATATATTAATTTTAAGTTGGATCAATTTAATATTAAATTTATATATTGAATTTATATTGTCAAAATATATATATTGTCAAAATATCAATTAATTATTTATATATATAATTTTTTTAAATATTTATTTTTCAATTTATGTCTATTTAAACATTGCAATAAAATTTTTAAAATTTCCCTTCACTACCCCCATGCCTAACGGCTAAAATACAAATAAAATTTTTTTCATCAATGTGAAATACGAATCGCGAATAAAATATGGAAAATACATACAGAAATTTCGTTGATTCTGAATTAAACTGCGCAACATGATCGATGAGAATCGAAAGCAGACGAGTTGAAAATAAATTCACCCCTGGGAGAAAAGGAGTGATCAGGCGTCGCAGCAAAGCGGAAAGTATTAACGCGACAATAACAGGGCGCAACGGCGGCGAAAAACCGAATCGCGGAGCGTTTTAAATAATCTCAAATCAGCCAACGTGAAAAACCCGAGCGAAAATGCGTTTTTACGCTCTTAAAACGAATTGCTCACGCATCAGTCTGCTAACTTGAAAAATGCGCGCTCCAAATGTTATACGGGGTGTCCGATATTCATAATTCAACCAATCATTACTTTATTTTATTAATTCTCAGTTTTTGTAGAATTTTAGGGTCTCATAAATATTTTTAATTATCCTGAAAATCGAAATTTTGATCGATGATATTTATTATTATTTATTTATTATTTATTTCTTAAATTTGATTATGAAATAGCAAATGATTAAATTAAAGCAAATGATTAAATAATTAAATTTTCATATACCAATATATTTTTCTGCCTTTATATACTTTGAATAAATCATGTTATACGCTAATTATTAAGAATAATAGATGTTGATATAATTATAAGCACAAATGATTAAAACGATATTAAAATATTAACATATGAACCAAGCTAATTTTTAATTAATTTTATCTTTTTGTTTAATTATTTTACTTTTCATCATCACAGTTTATCTCTATTTGATTTCAGTTATATCCACCCTGTATACATAAAGACTCGTTATCGATGTCACCAGACTTCTAACCATCGAATCCGTAGCATTTTCCGGCGATTTAAATAACGGCCACGTACGCCTGGAATGAACAAAATTCGATGGATAAAGAGAGAGAAAGAGAGAGAGAAAGAGAGAGAATGGGAAAAATGTAACTAGCTTCCACCGATGAATAAATAAAAACGTTCTGATGTAACTGAGTTCTCGTCAACTCTTTGAAGTGCTGGGTACATATAATTGGACTCTATAAATGTTTGTTGAGTTTGTTTTGGTTGTAAATATAGAATTAAAGAGATGGATTTACGTACGTGTGTATCATTATGTATTACTCTCTTTAATAGCTCATTATTTTCCTTTTATCGTTAATTCTAAAATAACGATGGGAAAAAAAATACTTTTTTATTTTATAAAATTAACAAATACTTTTAAGGATATAATTTTTTTACATTTTAATATTCTTCACGAAATATATCTATTATACTCAATATAAGAATCTTTTTTCGACAAATCGAAATTTTTTAATCAACGTATCTCTCACCACATTTTGTTACATTTAAAAAAATATACTCAGAAAATTGAAATCAACTTATTCGATTCACCTTTCTCCAAAATACGATCTATATCGAAAAAAATTTAATTTCACTCCCTTTCAAACCGCACGAATCCCAAACCCAAACTTTTGAAGGATACTGTAACGCGCGGAACCTCGCAAAAATTCAATTCCCTCGTCCGATCATCCGATTACAATTTACATTCACGGGGTACAAAGGGTATCGCTATCGAAACAAAAAAGCAAAACACCATTTTCGCAAAATTAAATCCTCATTTCATTGCAATTCGACAGCCTGATACCCCCACCCCCTATGTATATATATTGTCCATTTAACTCTCTGAAAATACTCTGCTTTCATGGAGGAACAATAGCGGAACAACTGGAGGGAGTGGTGGAATGAAGGCAAATAAATGCAAACAAAAAGAAAACGCTGGGAGTACAATGGCGTTCGATTTTATTGGCCTTCCTCTGGATGCGTGTTACACTCCGGGGAATCGTACGCGTTTTTCCATCCCTCCGTCTATCATAGTTACGGCGTGTGTCTGCTTTTTATGAGCTACCTCTGTCGCCTCGTGGCCGACCATGTTCAAAAACAAAAACCAGATTTGAAGATTAACGGTGAATACACAAAATTTCGGAATCAGTGTCGCTGATTAAAATCATCAACATTCAAGCTTACCATTATAAAAATTTGTGGGGATTCTTCTGCAATGAATTTGTAAAGATAAATGATGGGATTGAAAAGATTTTATCCCCGATGAAGTGTTTTAAATTTTTTAGGGAAGAAATAACATACATATAATGTTTTCAATTGTTGTATGAACATTTTATAAGAATATCGTGTCAAAATTTTGAATTGGAAGTTTATTTAAACTCCCTGTGAATAAAAAAAAATGTGTTGTTTTGTATTAATAATTGTTTCTGTATTAATAATTAAAATAATAATTAAAATTTAATAATTAAAAACTGGAATTTTCGTTATTATTGCAACAAATGAACTATGATGATGATGGAAATGCGTGTAAATAGAAATAAATAGAAGGTATGGAAAGTTTTGAATATCATTGCTAATTTTTTTTAAGATTAATTTAATTAAGATTTGTTTCTTCTTACGAATGAAAATTTTAATCTCATTATACTCATTTATAACTACGTCTAGAAAAAAGATGAAAAAAATTTTTAGAAATCTAATTTTATTTAAGATCAATATTCAAACAAAATTTTCAAATCTATGAATTTTCAATTTAACACTTTGATGTGATATTTTTGTATCAATTCGAACCATTCAGTCATTTTCTCTAAAATTATTTAAATGTTTAATTATGCCACTTTTTCTCTTACTATAACTTTTATTAAAAATTGAATCCTTTATTTAAAAATCAATAAAGATCCTTTATAATCTTGGAAAGGAGGAAGAAGCATTTCCAACCTTTCAGGATAGAAGAGGCATCGCTTTGCAAGTTTAAATTTGCACTTGGCACCTGATCGGCTGACGTGGCAAGGGGTGCAACCCTTAGACATGGGTATAATTCGCCCGATTATTTAATAACTTGGCCTCATGCCTGGCCACGGACCGTCCAACTTGAACCATGAATTCTCCATAATTTCATATATTAAAACGCCTCACGCCGAATCACATTAGTGAATTAGCATGCACTGTCATGCAACAATGTTGAAATTGAAATTCGCTATAGAATCGAGGATATTATGCCATATTAAAATCGTGTGAAATTCGCGATTGAAATAAAGAGATTTAAATTTTGTTCGAAATATTTGAGGTAGGAGGAACTGATGAATATTGATTTATGGAAGTTCGAATTTACACATTGGTTAGGTATTTGTAGATTATTGCACGCAGTGCACAGAGTTAGGGATCACAACGTGATTTAGATTACGAGATCAGAGATTATGGGGAGATACAGATCGTTTCGCGATAAATTACATTATAATCCAGATTATTCTGTGATGTCTCATTCCTTAAGCCATTGTATCGAGTTTGGTTTGGAGATCATGGAGGGGTTAAACAAGAAATTGTGTGTATGAATTATATGATGATGCTTCAATCAAGATTGATGTTTCCTTAAATGATCCTACAAATGTATTCATGAAATTTGAATATCGTACGTGTGATATATTAATAATTATTATTAAGAATTAAACATTGAAGAATTTATCTTTAATTTTTTTCATTCTAAATATCGATGTGCACATTTTTATTATTTATATTCAATTTAAAATTTAATTATTTATTATAAATACACCTTCTACTTTATGAATATTAAAAATAATATTTTTGCTTGATTCGAAATTTCATTTGAAATGAAACCTTTTCACAGCCCTTAACTGTTAATAATTTTCAATCTAAAAACACAGAGTTGACATTTTTCACAATTAAAACTTTCCTTCAATAGGAAACCATAATCCCTTTCACAAGTGTGATTCGATACTAAGACGAGGGATTCTTCTAAACTTTTCCAATAAACTTCATTCATGAACATCCTTTTAAAACTTCCACAAAACAGTATACGACGCAAAGTGTACATTTTCTAAAGACTTTTAAACGAGATCTCTTCATCCCTAATTACAAATATCCCCAACTCCATCGAAATCTTTTTTATCCATTATGTTGAACATAATCAACATAATCAATGATATATAAGTTTCTTCATTTTAATAATGCATCAAGCTTATATATATCGAAAAACTGATAAAATTGGTTACTTGAAATTGACGTGAAGAAAGAATCTAATTATTAATTTGATAAAATCATCGAGGTTCCACGTTGCGCGAAAGAATTGAGAGTCTTCGAGGAACGATTGTTGACGTGGTATTTGCGCAGGTGTATGAAACATCGAATAGCAACATTGTTCTCGGCCTGTTTCATTGTTACGTAGTTGAACAACTCGAGAGTGTGGTTGGCATGCTTGTGGCTTATGCGATAGATCGATTTTGAGGCCTATCAAGGGAGTTATTTCAGTAAGAACTAGGATTAGTTACATGAACATTCACTAGTGATCGATGATTTTGAAACGTCTAGGTTTTGCAAGATTATTGTTAAAGAGTTACTATTAAAATTAATCCTCATATGTGTACTTTGATGTATATTTTTGATGTCGTTCAATTTTCGATTTCATTAATTCTTTATCTTAAAGATTATAATTTTGAAAAGTAATTCATTTTTGAGCGATAGATCATTTATCGTTTATCAAAATTTTATAATAAATATAGAGATGTATATATATATGGAAATTTAAAAATAAATTTGCATTTAATGTGGAATTAATTTAACAAGTTAATGCATGTAGTTATAAAGAAATGCTTTTTTCACAGGTGGAAATGGCGATGTTGAAAATCTGGATCCAGATGTGCAAGACTATACCACTGATGAAGATTATAATGATGTCTTTGATGCAACAACTAACGGGTATGTCAAAATATTCTTCCATTTTTCAATATCAAAGGTATCATATCTATGACAATTTCGAATCAAAAACAATTAAAAAATTATTTAAAAATGATAGCATTCCTTTTCACGACAACGATCCTCAACTTTTTCTATTTTCTTCCTATTCCTTAGAGTATATTTAATATATTTAATCAATATACATCACATATTAATAAATAAATCTATAAATATCAATTGTACAACAAAAAAGAGATATTTGACAAGTACAAGTGTATATCATACCCAATACTTTATCATTTATTTGTAAGAAAATAATTGTTGAGATTTTATGAATCTTGATCTCACTTTGTATTTTCTGTAATAATTCTTATCACCCAAGTTGAGAACCATCATTCTACAAGATTAGTTCCGTGATATCGATATCGTTTGACGTAAGATCGTCGATGGTCGATCCTCCCGATCGAGAATTATCAGTTCGCGAGGAATTACGCGAAGGGGAAGGAAACGAATAAAATTTTCTCTCGGAAATGTAAATGCAAAAAAAAAAAAGAGAGAAACGAAGATCGAAGAAGGGATCATTTCATGGATTCGTATGATGGAAAAGTTGTGCGCAGGGGATGCCGCGGGGTTTAATAAGGAAACGGCTCGATTGGTTCGATTCGAAAGCTAATAATGCTACTTCCCGTGCGTGGTGGAACAGCGAAGGTTGTAGGCATGATTAAATTTGAATTCTCTCCTTCCTTATAATTCGGTCAGGAAGCGTCGATAGAGCCAATCGAAATTTCTACGACTACGAGAGGTGGCTTATCGTCGAATCTTACCGTGTTTTCCTTTAACCAGATTTCATAAATAAAATATTCGCGCGGAAAACGAGGTGGCCTCGATGTTTTCGATTTATTCCTTGAGAATTGAGTGCGCGACGATTATTTAAGAAATAGAATTTCATTCAGATATTTGAGGGTAAAATTCTTATGAATATTTGGAAAAAATATTATTATTATTATTTATTATTATATTTTTTTATTAATCGGTTTGGAAAAATTCTTTTCTAAATAAAAAAAAAATATAAAATAAAAATATACTAAATTTTCGTAACGATACGAAATATAAAAAAATTGCTTACGATTTCAAAATATTTTATATTTGAAGATTATAGATCATTCGCATTGTTTTTTTCTGGACTATTATTATATAAAAATTCGATATGCCAATTCAATCGAAAGCTTTTTTTAATTTTACTTTTAAAAACTATTTTTAAAAATTGATTGATTTCAAATTTTTAAAATGTATTTGAAAAATTTAATTTTAATTACCTGTGTAATAATCAAAATATATATTTAAATCTATATTTCTAGTAATATAATTATAAAAGAAATTCATATAATACATATAATTTTTAAAGAAATTCATTTTCTCACCCTCGATAACGATTGACAAATATGAAAATACTAATTTTCAACCATTTTTTAAGATATAAAAATCAGAAAATCAATACCAATAGATATCACGATCTTGGTTAAGGAGAATCATGAGTCGTTTTAAGAACACGTGAATTCCAATTTCTTTTATAAAAACTAATAAAACAAATAAAATAAATTCTTAACTTCGAACAACAACCACATCTCATCTACTACTCCATCAGGCCACGCTCCAAGGCGGTTCGATTTTACACGATAATGTAATGACCGTGGTAATGCGATGAACGTGATTGAAATTACGTGTCGTAACCGATCTAAACTAGAACATTATGGTTACGATATCGTGCGTACACGAGTCGGCGACTTTCAGCCAACTACATTATTCCCGAACGCCACGTGCCTCCATTAATATTGATGTACGCTCTTCCAACCCCTTCCTGCAAACGGTTTGTCGAGTGAACTGACAGATATTGTTGCGACATCCCCGAAAGATTCTGCGGAATCAACTTCTTCCAGGATTAAATCGGTGAATGATAATCATATCAAAATGCATATTCAAACTATCAGATTATCTTTATTGTTTCGAAATTTTGCGAGGGACAGATTTATGTTTTTTCATATACTTATTATGTTCCTCGAGATATATTGTTAAGATCGATATTTTATAGAAATATATAATCGATGCTTGATCTTAGTTTTTCAGATATTCGATGATAATGTATTCGAATATTCGTGTCATCCAATGTTTTGTTTATTAAATTTCAACGTAATCGAAAATTAAATAATTTCCTATTATATGTCTGATTATATGTATTTACCTATATGTCGAAAAAATATTAATTAAATCTAAATATATTTACATTCCGTATCGTTTAATAAAACTAAATCACGCAACTAAATACTCTAATATAAAACTATATCGATACTTTTATATTTTTTGATGCTACTTGAGAACAAGGAATGTAGATCACGATAAAAGATCTCTTCGTTAGAAAAGTAAATACATATAAATACATTTTGTACTTCAAATAGACTCACTGTAACTAAGGCTAATCTTAATTGAAAGTAAGTAAATCTAAATTCAGCCGAGTGAAGGCCTAACTCCGCGATAATCCACGGATACGGTCGTGTTCGATCATTTGCATGGCGACTTTAAAACGTCGTTCCCGAATGGCGGGGATACAAAACCGATCCCTCAAGCGAGGTTAAATGTTGCATTATTTATAGAAACCCTGTGAACGCCTAATCCCTGTCTGAGACGGTCTTCTGACTGCTTAAAGCTGGCAAAGTCGAAGGAAGTGACGTAACACGATGGGCGCGCCCAACTGTTAACGATTCCCCTTTTTCCTTCGCGATGTTTTAACACCTTTTCTCTGCGCCAGGGTGAACTTATAAGCGTGCATCAACCATGGTTGATCTTTGCGTGGGTAACGATCGTCTCTGTTCGTCTCATGATGATTCATCTGATCATTGTTGTCGAAGTTGAACGGAGTTACGAGGATTATTGGTCTCTCGTGATTTTGGTGGTGGAAGGGGATAAAGGGAATAACTTTTGATAGTAATAATTAATCAAATTGTTTTTGCAAGACATAACTTCAATTTATCGATGAATTATCAAGGGAAAACTTTGAAAAATCTATTATGGATTATTGATTTAAATTTATATTAATAAATAATGATTCAATATTAAAATGACTGGAGATTTTATAATATTTAAAAGTTTAGAAAGTTGTTTTAGTTTGAAGTTAAATGTTATAGAAATGATAAGTTTTCATTGTTTTATTTAGTTATAATGTCTATCATTTCGAGATAGATATATATAGTGATATCTTCATTAAACAAAAATTAGTTCTAATTCTAAATCTTTAAAAAGCATATAGATTTTTGAAAAATTTACTTACTTTAAAAATATCATATTCTGAAATTATAAAATGCTAAACAGAATATTTTAATTAGAAAAAAATAAAATGTTCCTGATTAATGATTGATTGATGAATTACAGTTATGTGCGTCTTACAAAAATTATTTGATTAATTATTACTTCGAATTAATGAATATTGTTCAATAAATAAAAATCAGCTCTTTATAAATGTTTATATCGTGACGAAAAAGAAAAAGAATATCGTATAATTACAAATATATCCTCAATCTTCCTATAATTTAATCTTGATTAGAACTGATTTAAATCTAAACGAAATTTAACATTAATTTCAACTAAAGACACTTTTATATCACCATACGAATTTCCAATTAAAGATCCAATTAAGACTCTCCTAGTCATATCCTTTTCACGCATCGCAGAAACATGAAATTTTCATGAAAAAAATGGATACGATAAACCGTCTAACGATCGTGCGACGTGACATGCAAAAGCCGGAAAATTGATCTCCTGTTACATAATTTTCACGCGTTACGCGGCCGTTGTAAAGCACCGTGAAATTTTAACTCGTAGCCGTCGTTTAATAAACGATATTTACGATCACGAGCTCTGTGTGTACGAAAATTTCACGAGTCGAAACCACGTTTCATCATGAACATCCTCGGAATTAATACTTTCCCACTCCGTTATTTATTATCCCTTTCTTCTACATTATTTATTTCTTAGAGAGAAATTAGATATTTATTATTGTTGAACAAAACGAAGTCTCGTTAAATTTTGAAACTCGTATTTAAAAATATAAATTTTCGATACAATTTTATCTTTTCGCCATTTTATAATTATATTTATTTTTCTTTCTATATTAACTTTCGTTTTAATTCTTCTAGATGTGCAACAATTGTATAATTTATTTATATATTCTATCATATTTCGTATAAAATAAATATATAATTTTAACACACAAATTACGCTTCCATTTAAAAATTTTTAGTAATGCGTGATAATAATATTGTATATTTATGATTTATTATTTATATTATATTGTAAATGTACATTTACGATAATATAAATAATACAATTCACAATATATCATATAACATACTGTACAATAATTTGAGCATTAAAATGAAGCATTTATTATATAAAAATAATGTGGCAAATAAATTAATTATTTAAAGTCAGCGTACAATCATGATAATATATATAATATATTATGATATTTTATTTCGATTCGATAAAATATTTATTATTTCAATTTCAACATACATAAATTTTTTCTCCATGTATCCAGCTACGGATGAACTCCTCCGAAATTTCCAAACTCTGAATATAAAACGCCAAATTATCTATATCCATTTTTTCCACGATTTTCACGCGTTTACCACGATTTCGTCATTTAGCAAAGAGAGAGAGAGAAAGCAAGAATCGCGCATCGAATAAACGAGTGACGAAAACAACTCCTCAAAATGCATAGAATTACTTTGCATGATAAACACGCGGAGAAAGTGGCCAAGTCTTTTTCAACCATCCCTCCGCAATTCTTATGGCGAATTTCGTGAGTGCTGTTAATTTTAAACCGTGTCGTTTCGCGAAAACTGAGCGGAATGTCGTTAACGCATGCACCGGTGATTTCAATTTTACGAAATTTTCACGGATGAACTTTTTGTCCTGGCTCTTCCCCCATTCCCTTCGCCTAGTAATTTGATAATCTCTTAATGGCAGCGTGTAAAATCGACCGAGACGTGGAGTGGGAAGGATGGTTAACAAGAAAAAGAGGAAAAAAAATATAAAATCGCCAACCAAGCTGACGTGATACGATTAAAATATAATTATTCGAAAAATCGGCAGAATTTTTTCCTTTACCTTGAAGATTTTAAAAGAGACAGAGATTAAAAATACCAAGCGTCGTATATATAATTAAATAAATATCTTTAATATTTGAATCAAACCAAAATTTTATTATACTCTCCAAAAATAAAATCTTTCAAAATAAAAAACAAAATTTCATAACAAAAAATTCATTCACTCTACCATTCACTTATGTAAGAAAATAATATAAATTAAAAAATTCGAATCGATTGTCACCTCTCTTTCCCCCTATTTTCTTCAATAGAATCGATATCACTTTGGACGACACGATTTCGATCAGAAACGGAATCTCGATATCGGCGATATCATCAACAATTTAACCGGTTCGTGCGTCAAGAACGGTCAACCCTGGAGGCCACAGGTGCACCGGATCTTGCCGATGACTTACTGATCATAGCTTGATTTATATTCAATAACCAAGAGTGGGAGGATTGAATTACTCGCCGCGGCTGTGTGCAATCAGTTTCCAATGTAAACACGCACCTATACAGGGAATGTGCGCGTATTCATGCATCGAGGAATAGAAACACACAGACGGGTCGGCAAACGCGATGATTACCTCCACGCGCCAAGGGGTAGCTTCTGGTTTGCGTAACAGCGCGCTCCACTTGCTCGATACCTAAGAACGGTGTAGGCTACTGTGACAGTTCCGTGATGTTTGATGGACGTTATTGCTTGCCTTGGCGGTCGCTGTACTCCATAGGATATACATATGTATAACATCACTCGTAATTATGCGCCGTAGAATAGTCTGATTGTGACGGAAAGGAATAGGGCAAGCTCTTGATAATTAAGTTTGGCATTATTGTAGATCGAATTTTCGAGCGTTTGATCGTTTAAGAGTAGATTGGAATAAAATAAGTTTGGATAAAGTAAGTTTGCACTATTTACTATGTGAAATGTTCGAGATTGATTATGTTAATAGAAAGTAATAAATGATAAATAATGCTATTATAAATTTAACGAGATATAGAATTAATATATTCATAGAATAATCTTTGAAAAATCGATTCTAGAATATAATAATAGAAGAGAAACAAATTTATAAGATTTTTTCTTTAAATATCATTAGTTTAAAGTATTAAAATAGTCAAAATTATTTAAAATATCAAAACTTTTATTTTGATTTATATATAAATTTTAATTTTCGATTGTAATAATTTTATTAGAAATTTTTATTAATGAATAATTATATCTACTTATAGACATAAATATTATATTATTTTCTTTAAATGATTAAGAATTTTTTATGGCTAATCAATTTATTGAATATAATTTTATTTGATTGATAGTTAATTTTAATGAATATTTTATAATATCCCATATTTTATTTCATTTTGATTGTTACGAATGGTATTTTAGAAGAAATATCTGTTTTTTAAATTAATAATATTATTAAAATCATTAGTGAATTTAATTTCAACATATCGATTAAAATTTTTTTAATTATTCAAAAGACAAATGCAATTCATCCAAAAATGAATATCTATAATCCATCGGACAATGAAACGAATTTTCAATTTTCAATTATATCCTCTGAATATAGAAAGGAACTCGAAACGACACGAAAACCAATAAAAAAAAAATTTCATCAATTTAATCCAATGGAAATCGAGATTGAATTTGAAATTGATCGTGAGATCAGAAAAGGTAAACGAGACTTGGCGGAAAATTCGATTAACAATTTTCATTTGTGGGTTTTAAAAATTATGCGATTTAATCTGTCTTTTTCTCTTCTCCGTCAATATTTTTATAACTTTTGAAACGTTCGAGGTTCGTAAAGGCCCTCACATTGATTGAAAACACTCTCAAAACAAAGAGCAACGATATATAGTATTTGCGAGCAGAAGCTGCTGTTTAATTAATCGGGAGGCAACAACAATCGACTGTGCATAGTTTCGCATTTTCAGGAACAGATTCTGTGCGTCTGACGTGCATGCAAATTGAAAAGCTCTTTGCCTGTGATCGTGTTTCGTCATTGTATTAGAGAAGAAGCTCTTGTGCACCATCTTCAGTTTCAAGGGACGAAACTTGAAGATAAATTTTGACAGTGACTCATATAAAGGAAATAGAGTGTCGTGCATAGAATAAATAGGAGAGAGGAAGGCAAAATTTACATTTTGTTCGCGATAATATTATTCCTTATATACATGTACATATATTGTACATATATACATGTACATTATATACATATACAATAATAACTTTCGTAATGTATTATGATTATTTCATATTCCTATCATGAAATCATTAATTTCAATAATCAATAATAATATTAGAAATATAAATTTTCTATTGTTTCGCGTAATAGCAATAAATGTATAATTTTATTTTTAGGATTAAAGGCCGAATTACATATGACGATAATATTTAATCTTTATACGATTATACGATGAGTTTAATTTATCAATTTTTATTAAAAAACTATATTTTTATAAAGGAGAATTTTATACATACGATATTATTTGAAAATTAATCGAAATCTTTCGACGAAAATAAAATACGATTCGTTCAAAAATCGATCGAGAAAGATAGAAGTAATATTTTCACGTAGGGGATCGAGTAAAGCGAGAAAAAATGAAATCTTGGCCATTCCATTTCCAGAAACACTTGGATAAATAGCGCGACTCAGGCAATCGTACATCACTCACCGCGATAAGAGGAAGTTCAGGCTTGACTATGCATTATTTCGCGATGCGAGAGGGCAAGAAGAATAAGGTGTTGGTCCATTAATATATTCATACTTAATATTCCGTTCGTAGCGCGACAACGTTCACTATGCCCGGATTTATATTGGCCTAATATACGCGATTACTTTCTCCCTCGTGTCAAGATCGACCGGAAGTCACGATTGATTGCAACTTCCAGGAGAGGATCTGGCATCCTCCTTCGTTTGCAGATGTACGAAGTCATGTAAATACACATCGTGTGGATGCGTGTTCTGTCTTCAAAAATAGAAGTGGTTGGGAAAAAAACGACGTAGTATCTGTTGATTCTCATCATAATTTTTTTGTATTAAAATTTTATTCAGATGCACGTATGTTTATTTTTTTACAATAAATCAGAATAAGTAAAAATCAGATAATTAACTCCATTAATCTGGATAATGATTGAGATGATATATAAGATGAATAACTTGTCAAAATTTATGCTAAACATGATTTTGTAACAATAATTAATAATTAAAATTAATTGAATATTCATTATGTTAAATTTGAATAAAAAAATTTGATAAAATTTTCGATGTTTGACATGCATTTTCTCTTTATTTTAAAAAGGCCAATTTTATATATTCATTCTATTGTATCTTAAACTACAACACCTCGTAAATCTTGCAACGAAAACTCAAATACCCCTGATATATAATTATCATAATCAATAACTCATTCTAGATTTCCTATCTCTTTCACCTTAACTCCAAGAAAACATTTTTCTTCCTCGAAAGACAAGTCTCTAACATAATTTCTCACATAGATCATATCTTGTGGCGAACTATCCCCCTTAAATTTCCCGTGATTCCTTCGATCTTTAAAGAAATCTCTCTTAACAAAAGAGAAAAATTTTATAATTCTAACTTGAATAAATTTTAATATTTTTCTTTAAATTCATTAAAAAAATCATTTAATATCTAACCATAATGCCGAAATCAGAAATTTAATATTGTCAAAAATTTGTTAACATCGACATTATTTCGAAAAAAATATTTTAAAAAAGACACACTAATTTTTTAAATTTAAATTGTTTTTTAAATTTAAATTAATTTTTTAAATTGCGATATTTTCGTAAACAAAAATTCCAACTTAAGAAAACATCCATCAATGCAAATGTTCTTTCATCAAAGAAAGAAATCCATCACTCTTCTATTTCATCTCTATTATTGGCATAATCAAAATTCCATTCTATCAATCGGGCGAAACTTTCAGCACGAAAACTCGGTGCCCTTTAATGATCCTTTTCTCGTTTTAAAGTTACATTGTTAGCGTCCAGGCAGCACGAAGTGGCTCAAGAGATCGATCTGCATGTGGGTGGATATACTGCTCGCCCTGAGGGCATCTGACGTGGGATCGTCGTTGCATAAAAATCCATCAGGGACACGACTGACTCGTGTTCATTGTATCTATTACTCGAACTTGTTTTCTTTCTTTTTATTTTTCTTCTCTTTCTTTATTTCCTCTCCTCTCCTCTTTTCTACATCTTTCGCGTCCGGCATCGAACAATTCAATTTCATTGATACAGATAAATATCTATGATTTAACGTAGCAATGAAGAGCATGGGAGAGTGGGTGGTTAGAGTGTATTTTGTGTTTCGGTTATTGGAACCGGATTAAATTTACCCTGCCATGAACAAAAAAATTGTAGTTCGCGTTATACCAATGGAGCTCAAAATTCAATTTCATAGAGGGGATATAATGGAGAATCACGATGAGAGAGGATCAGAGATTGCGTTTCTTTTTTCCTTTTTATTTTTAGAATTTAAAAATTGTAATTTTCTTAGAAGATAGAAGAAAAAAGAAAAATAATAAGAAATAAATATATTTAATCTTTTTCTTTATTATATAAATATTTTTTCACCCTTACTCCTCTTTCTATACTTTTAATTTTTTATTTTTATTTATCGTTTATGCCATTATATCCCTTTTCAAACTCGAAAATGTCGTAAAGCATCGCGATTCGTTGTGTATTTTAATAAATGGTTTCGAACAACGATATAATATGAAATGTATAACAGGTTTCGCAATAAATTCCCGGCCATCGCGGGAAATATTTTTCCACGAGAGCGGGTACATGTAGTAAAAATCCAAATACAAGGCATAATAATCGTTGAATTTTCATACGTCGATCCACTCCATGCATGTAATAATGCTAAACGGAGCATGTAAACCGGAAGCCGATAAAAAATTTAACCCGCGTTCTTTGGTCAATTTCTCGTGACAACATGTCGTTCATACATTTCAATGAAAACATTCTAACGGGTGCTCGAAAAATATTTATCAAAATCATCTTTTTTAATAATTTATTATTCTTCTCTTTGCATTTGTATAAAAATTAAATTTATAATGGAATATTGAAATGTATAAACGTTGGAAAATTATTTTAATTAAAAATAATCGTAATATCTACAGATATATATTTACTTTTGAAAATACTTAAATAAAAATTATTAATGAATTTATAATTCTTTGATTATTATTCTTTTTGCTAATATAATACTTTTAGATTCTATTATCCAATTTTGAATCAATGAATGATTTGAAAAATAATAAAATGAAGAAACATCGTAATTTTATATTAAAGAAAATATAAATAAATTAATGTATTTAAATATCTAATTAATAAAAGTTAATAAATATAGTTAAAATTACTTCCTTTTAATTTTCTAGGACTGAAATGGAGGCAGTGTCTGGGGCCAAAAGTGGCACTTTGAAATTTATACGGACTTTGACTAATATTTCGAAAGATGCTGGTGGTGTGGCGCATATGCGATGCGAGGTTGTTGGAGATCCTCCGCCAACTAAAATCAAATGGTTCAAGAACGAAGCACCTCTCGAAGAGAAACGGCCGAAAATCACAATTAAGAAGATACATGCACAGGTAACACCAATGATACTATCGAAAATTTTCCTTTTTATCAAATCTCTTTATAAATTTTATTAAATTTTATCAAAGAGGAAGAATTATATTGAATATATTTTTAATAAAAATATTATAAAATAAGAATATTTTTCTTTTTAAAAATTTTAAATTTTATGTTATATTTGCAACATTTGAAAGAATATTTAAAAAATCGAAAAGAAAAAGGAGAAAATGTTTTTATTTCTCAGGCGCATGAACATGCTGCGAAGAATATTGCCGGAAGTCGTTTAAAGATCATCAACTTAGATGTCTCTGACGTAGGTTTCTACACTTGTCGCGTAACAAATGGAAAAGATCAGATTCAAAGCGAAGGAACTCTTCGAGTCGATTCTTCCAAAAACAGACATGGTAAGTTATGTTTAAAAATTATTTATAAACTATAAAACTTTTGATTGCTTCAAAAAAATAAAAATGAAATTATAATCAAAAAATTAAAATTAATAAGAATTAATAACAAAAGATAGAATGAAAATTAGCCCAAAGAGAAAACAAATTTTAAAAAACAATTTATTCGATAATAAAAAAATCTATAAGTTAAAAAGTTTATGAATATAAAATCAATATGAATTGATTTGTTTCTTTTTAAAAACACTTTGTAAGTGAAATTATTATAACTCTATGAAACAATTTGTACGCATCAAAGTGTACGAATTGAGTTCACAAGTAAACGTGTCACGATTTCAAGTATCTACGATGACGAAGAAAAGCTTTTCGTGATTTCGAGCGGAGACGAGCGAAATATAGGAAGCTTTAACAGGGGATCGTAAAACTGTCAATTCGACTCATCGAAATTCCCCTTTGACGTCTATTCGTTGGGAACGTGAGGGGAAATTGATTCCCCCAGGCAGAGTGATTCTTCTTAGAAAATGCCGAAATGTCAACTTCGACCATTTTTTTTTGGCAATAACGTTCTTTCCTACGAAAATTTGGAAATTTTTTCGAGGAAAAAAAAAATTCCTGAAGTTTTTATTGTAACGTTAAATTCGTGGAAGTTTTTCATAAAGACAATTCGTTAACTTCGCACGTAATATGTCTTAGAAGAAAATGTTTCACGAGTATACAACTTGAATTAATAAAAAGAAATTTTTGTGAACTTAAATTGTTTCTGGGAAATATAATTGAAGAAACTTCATTGGTAACAAATAAATTGAACGATTTTATAATCTTTACATACTTTAATATATATATTTAATATATATCCTATGTTATTAAATTAAGAAATTTTGAATTTTTAATTAAAAAAATTTTTAATTGAATTTAATGATTATGATAATGATTAAATAAAATTTTTTAAATAAAATAAATAAAATTCCTACATTATATAAAAATATATAAAATATATACATTCATATTTGCAAAATTGTAGTACATCATGGTTTCCTATGTTATTACAATAAATATTATGCTGTATACTTTGAATTATATGATATGCTATATTATATATTCTTATTCCTCATTATAAAGCCTATCCAAACCCTAAAAAAAAAGAATATCTCCTAAATCAGATAAAATATCAAATTGATTCAAATGAAAATAACTTCAATACGTCTAGTAGAGTAAAAATAAAAGTAAAAAAGTTTTCACAATTCGCAATCAAATCCCTTTTCGTTTCCATTATCTCTACCGTAGCGTTCCTTCGTGTTAATAGCTTCTGTGTACGGTTTCCGTGTACAGTGGCAATTAGAACAGACTTACCACGTTCTCCAATGGAAGTTCAGATGCGACACCACCAACAAGTTCTAATCTGTTTCCACGGATGTGTCGCCAACGCTTGAAACATTGGAAGAACCAAGAGTTAGCGTTAAGAGCCCCTTTCCAATTCGATGTTGTTAGAGTTTCTTCTCACCCTTGTTTTCAAGCCTAAGCAGATGGCGAAGTGTTCGCCGAATTTAATCTCTCGAAGAAAGAATTGAATCAAGCGGAATGCACGACGTTGCTCAATGCATAAAAATTTTGATAATGATTTTTTAGATAGTTTGACTTTAAAATTAATATTGTTAATTTATTGTATGCGATATCTCAATAGATTAGATGAGATTTAAATTAAAATTGAATCATATTTAGATTAAGTTTGTTTATATTATAAAATATTTTGATCCATATTTCAACGATTATTTCGTTTTAACAATTATTCTTATTATATTATAAATTTTGTTTCTAATTTTGACTGAAAAAACTCAAAATCCAATGAATAAATTATACTTCTCATCTCACCCAAATCTATACAAGCAAGAGCCGAATCCAAAAATGTCATATCCCTCTTCACAGACAAAAAAAAAACAAAATCCAAAAGAGAAGAACGCACAAAAAAAATGTAACGAAGGAAAAAAAGTTGGGAAAGCGTATTAAGACCGATGCCAGGGCTAATTCAACTTCATCCTCGTAGAGTTTGTCGTTTCTCATAAGTCGGTATTCAGCCGGAAACTTCTCGAAACGGAATTTCTCGCGAGCAACTTTCCACCCCCTCGTAAAGCTGCCGTGCCCAGCAGCGATGAAACAAAACTGACAGCGTTCCTCTGACGAAGTTACCGCTTGACACTCCTAACAAATTCTAATCTAATCGAGAGGAGGCCGATGCGCAAGAAGGAACGTTTCCTCTCCCCTCTTCTTACCCTTCAATAGACTCGATAGCCAAGCCTTGGAAACTCCCTTCCATGCGACACGAAACTTTAATATTAGCACTCTGCAAGTCAAACTTCGAGAGGAAGAACTCTCTTTCCACTCGTTTCGACACACCCTCGTTTTCGATCCTTTGAGAGATATAAAATCTCTGGTATCGATTTGTTTGAAAAGATTCTGAAAGATGGGTTGTTGGTGATTTTTTTGGAGGGAAAGGGAGGGTGAGACGAGAGATTTGGAAAAAGAATGGAGAATGCGGATACGATTGGTAGAGGCTGGAAAGATTTAATATCGTTCCTACATTTTGCACTATGTTTATATCAATAAAATATATAGCATTATAAACCGATTAACGAAATAATCGATACTGTGTTGTAATAATAATAATATAAATTATATGTGACACAATAATTATGAGATATAATAACAATTATATTCGCAATCAGATTCCAAATATGCATATTCATTAATGTATAGAATATATTATGAAGAATGAACAATTTAAATAATTTTTTTAAGTAAATTCAAGTAAAAAAAATAATACAAATCGCTAATTTTCATTGCATCGATTGCAAATTAACTCGTAACTCTACGTATCCATCCAGAAAAACTATTAATATATGCAGTATAATAGAAAGATTTTTTTATAAAATTCCTACTAGACATCCTGTATAATGTAAAAAATATCTAATTAGAATATCTATCGACAAGAGAGAAAGAAAAAAGCAATTCCATGATTAGCAAGCAAAAGGGAGCAATTCTTGTCGTTTTAATCGTTCAATGATCTGGATTCGTGATGAGCGTCGCTCATCACGTCCTGATGTTTAATTCGAAAGGGGCGAGAAGTCGAGTTAATTAACACGGTGCTCAATTATTCAAGGCAGGCCTAATAAGCCGTGTCGAAACTGTTTACTGGTGGTACACGATCGGAACGAGTTTGCGCGCGGGCGTCATGGGCCTTTTATAGCAAGGTGTTGCTTTCGGGGGATGGTGTTAACTTGTTTAAATGGCGTGGAAGGTAATGATTCGTGAAGTGAATACTGTTGCGATCCAGATTTAAATGGGAAAAAGTTGGACCGTTTGAAGAAACTAGGATATGTTAGAAATTCGGCGAGTTTCTATCACACCTTTGAAATGAGCATGGGTTGGATTTAATTTAGCGAAGTGTTGCTTGATATATTTGGTTCGTGGTAAATGATTCTTGGGACGAACAAAAAATTTTAATGGAATATGGAGTTTGAAGGAGAAAAAGAAGATAAGTTTAGCGAATGATTTTAAGAAATTTTTGAAGATTTATTATGAATGGTTTGAATATAATATATAATCTTGATAAAATAAACTTGTAGAGAAAAAGAGGGAACATATTAGAAAATAGAAACTTTGAAAATGTATTTCTCTTTTTGTAAAAATCATCATAATTGCAAGATCAGGTTTTTTTTTAATGCTTTCTTCATCAACTTTTTTACACTGGGAATAATGGTGGAATATAAATGGGAAGGACAGAAAATTGGGAAAGGTAAATGGCTGCACTAAAAGGATGTCTGGTCCCACGCCTTCCTAATTCACTTATCCACGTTGCCATCGAGTTTTTAACGAAGAGGCTGAACACTTAGTTATCCTGAAACCTTGTCAACCAGGTATTCGTGTTTACTTAATCTATCGAGGTTGAGATCTTTCAAAAAATCCTCACATGTTTGTCACGTCATTGTTATATAAAACGTTTAAAATAGAGAATTTTTAGGAGTACGTGAAGAATATTATTTGCGATTTTGAACAAAATAAAATTATTTTATTAAGAGAAGAAAACTATCCATTAGTTTTATTATTTATCTATCGTCAAATTGATTAATAATTGATTAATCATTAAATTTTTCGAAATACTTATATAGACAAATTTTAAACCAATAAATATTAAATTCTCTATTTGAAAGTTTTTATAATTTGTTTTTGATATTTTCTATCAATAATTCAAATAACAATTTCTCCTAGTATATAAAAATATAATAATAACGATATAAAAAAAAAAGAAAGAAAAAAAAAACAATTGATTCCGATATTTTAGACCAAAATGAAAAACACTGTACAGAATAATAATCCCTTTATCTCATATCGAACAAAATTCCGATTATAAACGATTAAACAATTCAACCGATGAAACCAACTGCGATAAAAAAAGAATTGCTTTATACATCGCGAAAAACCTCGCGAAACATTCTCAATTTCACCAAATTTCCGATTCTACTATTTCATTCTAAATTCGTCTGAAAGAGTGAATAAAAAAAAAAAAGAAAAGAAGAAAAAAAGAAATAAAAACAGTAAATGAAACAAATAATTATTATTTATCGAATCGAATGGAAAAAATATTCTCTTCTATAATAATTGTATTCAATTTTATCAACCATGTTTCCTACATAATAAAAGAGAGAGAGAGAGAGGGAGAGAGAGAGAGAGAGGGAGAGAGAGAGAGAATTTTCTCGTTCTGATCGACCGTTCGTATCGTTGATGAATATTCAAGATAACATCCATAATTTTTCATATAATACCGAGTCACGTCACGATTATTTACAATCGATGCTTTTATTTGCACAAAGAGCGGTAAAATGGCCGTGAAACAAGCACGAGAAGGGAGATGGAATGCAAGAGTGACGAGGGAATGATTTTATATAAAGGGAAGGGATACCTTCACAACGATTCGAAAATCATATTCAACGAGTTTGACGGCATTTTATGGCTGATTCGATTAATTCACAATTATACTCGTCCCGGTTAATATCGATTCCATCGTCCAGATATTCTCGCTTCGCTGCGTCCTTATTTCGCCCGCGTTCTAGCCGAATTTTAATTAATCCAGGAATTATTAATCCGACCAGGACCATCTGGCAACTTTGATCCACCTATTTTCGCGGGAATAATTGAAAAAGTTGGGAGAATCGTTTTTTTGCTAGAGACAATCCTTGATCTTTTCCTCTTTTGAGACATAAGGAGAATGATTGATTACGATGATCGATACGTTGCAGGAGTTGTTTCAGTACTTTTGATTTTTTTATATACGTTTCAATACAAAAACATTTCAATGTTTCAATTTCACTTTTTTTTAAATGAATCGTGTCTTTAGTATAATGAAGAAGGAGATGAAGATGAGATATATAAGAGAAATATATAAAGTAAAATGCGAATAAATTGTATTAACAATTTGAATTCCATTTTTTTTTAAGTTGTGGAATATAGAATTATGATATATAATATTAAAAATGTAGAATATTAAAATTATTATCAAATCATTCCTTTTCTTAAGATATAATAAATATAAAAAGATTATACAATAATTATTATTATAATATATATTTATTATAAATATATTTTTTAAAGCATTTGAATTCTGAATGAATATAACTTGAGTATTGTTTCGCCAATTTTTTTTTTATTATTTTTTTTATTATAAAGAAATAAATTATTTATTATAATGAATTATATTTCATAAAATTCAAGATATGAACTGAAAATGAAATATAATTATATAAATGAAAGGAATTATTAATAACGATCAATTGATTGAAATAACATTTACCTTGCTTCTCAAAATCTTTTGAATTTGTCGAGCCGCTATTCATTATTTTTATTAAACTTACTTAAAGTATCAAACTCTCATATCAAGATATAATTCAACTTGTACAACAACCTAATAATTAATATCCAAGGAAAAATAATTTCAAATATGCAAAAATAAAATATTATAAAATACACACACACACACACACACACACACACACACACAAATACGAATAGCAATTTTCCCTCTCGAAAAACTATTTTCCCCCGTAATTTCGTTAGAAGATTAACAATGAAATGCACTGCAACCAAAACATCTGATTTCCACTTTAAAAACATTTCATTCGCCCACGACCCATTCATTAATGCATTATATTAATTATAACGCGGAGATTGCGCCCCCATCTCTATAGCAATAAGATTCCTGAATACAAGGTTGGAAAACCGATATATACATGGAATAATGGAAAAAGTTCGCTTGTCACCCGAAGACAGTCGCGTCCGATGAACGTGCATTAACAACACATGTAGCACACGCGTGTGTGCACGTTTGAATGCACGTATCTGCTCGCGTTGCACTCCTTGCTCAAAGGCCGTTCGATTTACGGACAAGTCGATGAACACAAAGCCGAAAGTGGGTGGCACAAAGAGGAACGGAGAAATTTTAATGGAGGGAAATTCAAACAGAGAGGGGCTTTTGCGCGGAATTTTAAACAGCGCGGGAGGATCGATAGAAAGAAGGTAGAAATTCGTATAGAAATCCGTGTCGAAGATCTCGCAACTCTGAAGTAATTTTGGCTGAATGAATGGTAGAGAATTTTTTGGACAATAACAAATTTGAGGAAAATTTTGGAAACGATAGAAAATTTTATAATATTATATAGAATTTTTGATGTGTGTGTTAATAAAAACATTTGAAAGTTTAAAGATAATTTTGTTAATTTGAATGAGTCAAAAAATGTTTGAAATTTGGATATAGAGAATAGATTCGAGAATAATTTTAGAAACGTCCATTGATAAAGAGTGGAATGAAGAGATTCAAGAAGATTAACTATGAAAATAAGAAAAGAAATCCATGAAAAAGAAATTCAAACAATGAAGCTTATAAAGACGAAAAAAAGAAAAAAAAAAAAAATACACAGAACAAAGTAACTATTCAAATGATAAAAATATTTTTGGAGGAAAATTTAAAAGATAATATTAAATCTTGATTATTCAAAAGATATGTTAAATAAGATTTTTGTTAGTTTCACAAATTTAATTTAAAACTGAAATGATGAAAAAGCTGAAGAGAAGAGAAAAAGGGATTGAGGGAAAGAAATTTTTTAAATGAGATACCATAAAAAATTCAGAGAATGAAGAGATATTTTGAGAAGAATATCACTGACAAAGAGAATTTCGTAAAGAAAAGGTTTTCTTATCAATGAAAGAGTAGAATTTAAGAGGATGCAAAATTTTCATAAAAGTAAGAATAAAAGAAACGAAAAAAAAAAAAAAGATTTTCTTTATCTTATCATAATGCATATTAAACTTTGGATATTTTATATTTTTTTATATATCATATGCATTATTAAATTTTAAATTAATTTTATATATCATGCATTCTTAAATTTTAAGTTTTGCATAAATGTATAAATAATCGCAATCTATTACAAAATAATATTTATATACAACACACTTTTATTCTTTTTTTAACAAATATTCTTTTCAAATTAACATTTTTTTTTTCATTCTCGAATTTTTCATAACTATAAATCTATTGCAAATTTAAAAATTTAAAAAATTTAGAAACTAGTCTAGAAACTAGATAAAAACTTATCATCCAATAAATTCAATTTACATTTTTCCTTTGAGAAAAAAAAAATACTGCAATTCACTTGATAAAATTTTCATATGCAAACACGGGACTAATACAGAATTTAAAAACCGCTACATACATTCCATTATACAAGCACAAATATTTTAAGCGAACTTAGTTTTCATAGCATATTTTCTATAAAAAAAAAAAAAAAAGAAACATTCCCTTCCTTTGTAAAACGAAAACCACCAAAAAAAAAAAAAATAGACGCAACATTCCCTTCATTGTTAAACGGAGACCCTCTAGAAACAAAAAAAAAAAATTTTTTTTTTTTGTTTCTAGATGGGCTACGGTTAACAATGAAGTGAATGTTTCGGCTTTTTTTTTTTTTTTAAAAAAAAAAAAAAAATAGACGAAACATTCACTTCATTGTTAAACGTAGACCATCTAGAAACAAAAAAAAAAAAAATCTTCTACATACATCTTCATCATCTGATAAACATCGTTTCCGCCATACCTCCTCTCGAAAGCGATAAAACACGTGCTCCACTCCATACACGAAACAAAAACAACTCGGCAACGCGTTGCTTCGCAAATTATTTCATTGACTATCTAATCACACGATCAAGCGCAGCCCTACGTATTTTTCCACTCCCTTTTATCCACCCAACGCGTGGGTTTCATTAAAATCCACGCGATTCCCTGGTTAAACGAGATAAAAAGAAAAAAAAAACAGTTTCACACTTATAACACGTATGCGAACACGTGTACAGATACAATGAAGGAAGAAACAAAGATTCACAGATCGAGGAACGAGAGAGACTAGAACATCGGGAGAAACTCTCTGTTAAAGGCAGATAGGGGGAAGGGAGAAGGAGTTTCAAACTACACAGCCGTGTAATCATATACAGATAAGGAATGTACGTATTCACGGGTAGAGGGCAAGATTCTATCGTTGTAGCAGCTGCAACGTGTAAGAGGATGTGCCACGGACCTCGGTGAAAAGCCTCCACACCCGATTCCGACGTGATTTCGTAGGGTTATTTAGTATGCCAGACGGAGGGAGAGAAGAGGATTCCTGGTAAGTTTTGGTTCGTATCGAATCGTGCACGATGATACAATGAGCCGGGTAATATACCTCAAGATAGCTGCATCTCGATAGCTTTTGTAATTTTAGGAAATTTTGAGGCATAGCGTAATAAAAGATTTTTGGATAAAAAATGCAAGGCGTTGTAATTTTTCATGGAGAAGACCAGTAATTGAATTGATTATGTACAAATTTTATTGTACAGTAAGATTTTTCAAAAAAAATTGTGAAACGTCGTTATGTTTCGAGAAATCGATGATTCATTATTTACACTGTCTTTGCAATTATAGATAATTTTCTGAAATTCTAATTTTATTGTGAAATGGAAGATTTTTAAAAAATTGTGAAATGTTGAAAGTTTGGAGATTACGAAGGATCTACGAATCTCTCTCTATAGTTATGAAAATAGACACTAGAGAATAGAACTTACTTAAGGCATTAGATCGTTAGATAAAAATTTGTAAAATATTGAATTTAACAAAGAAAATTTATATATCTAATATTTCAATTGTCAATTGTAATAACATTAATTAATATACTTATTCAAAATTTCATGTTAAAAAAAACTTCTAAAATACTTATTAATATTTCTCCCACGTAACTTTGTATCGAACAAATCTTTTTCGATTCAAAAATTAAAATATAAAAAAAAAATGTAAATAAATCCAAAAATGTAATTTCATTAATTTATTATAATTATAATTTATCTTACGAAATATTATAAATCTTACTTAGAAAATAATTTTATTTTAAAGGAACATTATCGAACGATTAAATAAATCAAAACAGCACAACTGCCACGATACAAGCACACGATGCGGCACGGAGATAATTTATTTTCAAAGGAGAGCGCTTTAAACTATCGTTCCTCCAATTAATCAAGCACTAGATCGTAATAAACCAATTCCCGTGGGTGGCCCGTGGCGATCGCAAAGCAGTTTCGTTTCGAAGCGTCGAAGCGAGGATGCAGTTATCAGCGGCGACTCAGGGAAATCGTGTAATTTACGAGGCATCCCATTCGTGGAATGCAACAATGCTCGTTACGAAATACATTTCTCCGATGCTAGGTTTAACGCCTATCTACGAAATATCGGCTACGTTGCAACCAGATACAATTTACAATCAGCCACGATTAAGTGCCTCGAAATTCTGTTACGCTTCGAAACGGAAACTTCGATCCGACAAGTTCCTTGGCGCGATTGCAACTTGCTGCTCGAGTTGGTCGGGCACGTTTATCAAAAGATATTCCACCAATAGGAGGAATATTGACGGACCAGGGAACAAGAGAATTAAGAGGAATTTAAATGTTGGTAAGGCAAATCTTTATTAACGAGTTAAGAACTTAGAAAACTGGAATTTGTCACAGATTGTAGAAATTTTTGAACGAAATTTATGACATCCGAGTCACAGTTATATCCTACTTATTTTACATTTAAACAAATAATTAATGATAACTATTTGAAAATATCTTATTGCCGTTCGTTCTCTTTTTTTATTCATTATTATTTATTCATTAAGTTAAAATAAAATAAAAAAAAATTAAGCCTATTATTTAGTGAAAATTAAAAAATAGAGTCGTAAAATTATGAAAAAAATGATATACTAACAATGCTAACATTTAAAAATATATTAAATGATAATAAATAAAAAATCTATATAAAGAAAATTTGTAAAAAAAATGTAAAAATTCAAAAGATAATCTACTGATTTACTTCCTACTATTATTTTCAATCGTGACCTTAGAAATACACATTACCGGCGAGTTAACGAAAGAAGAAGAAAAGAAATCGAAATAAGAATGGCATGTCGGTCGATCGAGAAGAAACGCAAGCTCTAAACACGAGGCACGAGGCAAGGATCGAGCTTATCTTGAATCGCGGGTTCAGTCACGCCTGCCTCGAAGATGCTTTTGCGCCTCCGGCATGGCTTTAACTTTATATGAAAGTTGGCCGGCTCACGAGCCTCTAGCTCCAGAAGCTTCAATTTCATCATGGATGTGCTTAACGAGAGGTATCTCGGTTTAATGATACGCCAGACGAGCCGTCTGTAATTATACGCCTCGAAATTTTGTTAAGTAATTTATCGGCAAACTTTCCAAGGATCGTCTTATCCTAACTCATTTCAATATTTGTTACATTTACTTTTCTTATCTAAAATTATAATTCTTTTTGTATTTCGAAAAGAAATTATTTTCACGGACAACAGTTTATCATCAATATTATAGTCTTTCTTTTCGTGACATAAATGAATTATTAATGAACCATATAAATCACTTTGTATTATTTACCATTATTCTTATATAAATATTAAATGTAATTAAATAAATTTAAGTCACCATATCGTTATAATATATCGTTAAATCAAAAATGAAATTTCGACTTTTATATAAAAAATGTGAACAGAAACTACAAATTTTATTATTAAAATTTGCTCAGAATATAATGGAAACCATATATCATTGAAGTTACTTTTTATTTTATTTCGATATTTCAATCATTGTAGAGAATTCAAAATATTCATAACGTTTAACACAAAAATTATAAATGAGCACGTAGCTCGATAAGTATATATTTCTTTTTGGAAATGTGTACGACTTTCAGGAATCTTGTCTATCAGTTATCTGAAGTTTAGGATAGATCAGTGAGACGAGATGCGAGAAATCCGAGTAAGGAATAAAAACGGAAATTATAAACTATTAAAAGTTACTCTTTTCTTTACTCGACGATATTTCGGAAATTGTATCGGGAGAAATGAAAAAGCGTTTTAAAGGGTAAGGTGCGTTTCTTACGATTTTTCGTTCATTGATCGGAAGTTACTATCTTCGAAGTTATAACAGTTTAAAATTTTCCTAATTTTAATAGAATTTAATCCAATTTTAACGTAAATTAAGTGTTTTTTTCTGAAAAAATATTGTTTATAACTATTAATGATCTATTAATGATATACGAAACATTCCAATTTAAATTCATCCCATTCGAAATAAACTGGATTTTTATTTAATTGATCCGATTTGAATTCAATTATGATAATTAATCAAAATGATTTTATGAATTCTATAAAAAGATACGTTCAAATCATTTTCTTATTTTCTACATTTTTTATGAAATTTATTATCTATGTATCTACATTGATTTCAATAATTTCATTCCCCATTTTTTGAATTACCTTACATTCCTTTATAAAGTTCATATTCATACTCGCTCATGGATATTCTATATCCATATATATAGATATTCTCATCAATTTTTATTTATAAATAACTAAAAAACAAAGTCAACAATATGCAAATCTTTAATTATTGATTCTCCTCTTATTTCAATTTGAAGAACAATTTGGCTTTCTCAATTTTTGGACAACTTTTAGTCAAATATCTATAAAAAAAATGATCGAACGATTTCTTAGAGAGTTGAAAAAGATATCGATGATGTAAAATGAATTGAATTTTCATACTATTTCCACACTACACTCTCTTACTCTTGTGTCAATCCATTTATCATCTTCGCACAACACGTTCACGCATAATGATCAATGACTAACTCTTGAATCAAACCGTAACTATACAGTAATATAGAACCACACTGTTAACTCGCAGGTGTCTGTAGGCATCTGTTCCATGTACGTTTAATGCACACGAAACACACAACATGCCCCCAGGCTGGAGGGGTTGCAAGGATAATTTCGGATAACCGCACTGGTAAAACCTGAGCACCGAGGGGTGTATCCATGGCCACGGGACGAGCGGGTTTCGAACGAATATTCTGAATGTAACTTAAATCTTAATAATATTCCGCCTTATCTTAATTAGCCTCCACGCGATGCGATGCGTGTTTTAATAGCGGGCACCCACCACTGCTTATCTACCGATCAAAATTTATAACCGGTATTACGCTACTTGGCGCGTTTAATACTCTCCCCGATACCCTTCTTTTCCAAGGACTTGCATGGACGCGATAAATCGCCCAACTTTTCTCTCTTTTAACGATCATATTGATCATTAATTAATGCTTGGGGACAAACTATCACGGGGTGCTGAGCTGTGCTTGAAATTATAAGTATTAATGGAGATATCGTGTGCTTAAATCGTAAATTCACGAAGCAAATGGAACGTATATTTTCGTTCGACAAGATATTTAATACGTTCAGTGTTTAATATTTGAAATGAAATAAAAGTTTGCGAATGAAATAAAAGTAGTTTAAGTGTTAAAGTTTGAAAATTTTTAAACGCTCTTCTCTAAAATGTAGACATGTGATTATCACATAGATATAGCTAATATCGTTATAAATAATTGCGAAATTAAAGTAATTGAATTTAAAATATTTTTTCTCCTAAAAATACAAAAAAACTCGCTTTCCTTGGAAAAAGCTCAAAACAAAAACTTTCTCGTCACTGTTTCGCATTACCCAAATATAATTTTCCACAAATCCACTTATGTATAAAAACATGGTATAAAACACTACTACCAGAAACTTCATCATAGGCAAAAATCATCGTACAACTTTCAACTTGCATTGAAACATCCGACCAACATTCATTTCGATCTATCCTAACGAAAGAGAAAAAATTTCGAAACTTTTTCGAACGAATATATTAACCGAATTCTAGGCGAGATTGAGCGATTCTGATTTCTCGACACACCATCACATCGGGTATATATGTTCAAGGAAGTAAAACGTAGATCATATCGAAATTCAGTACCGTTCCATAAGACGGAGGAGGCGGATGCTGGTGCAAAGTTCTTAAAACGAGAACTATTTACGATTCAATTCGAAAAGGCTTTCTCGACGGGCGGCCAGCGTGACTAGTCGCACAATATCGGTTAACAAACCGTCGGGAACTGTCAGAGACTTGTTCCTAACTTCCACGTAACTTCACTTTAGAAACTTGCTACTGACGCGCGGCATCGATTTAAAGACGACCGCAAGAACTCTTTCTTCATCGGATCAGTTCGACTCGTGAAAGCACTCGATTTTAACCGCACGTTCTATGCCTCTCTATCGTTCAACGAACGTGAAATTACATTCCAGATATCTATCTACACGTCCAAACACTCGAGACACCGCAAGTCGAGATTCTGAAACATGTGGTAATTAGCGCCTCGATAATCGACAAATTTATGTTGAACGATTGATAAAATCTCGCGATATTGCCTTATGAGTACACGAAAGAAATTAAACTAATTATGTTAGAAAAGTTATTATAGTATTAATGTTAGAAAAGTTAAATCAATATTAAATTAGTTATATACGATCTCTATTTTTTTTTTTTTTTTTTTGGTAATAATTAATTGTTGTAAAGATAAAGAGTGATTTAATATAAGGAAAATTTTACTGTAAAACAAGTAGTTTAAATGATTTTGATTATGGAAGAATTGGTGAAGAAATTGTTATAAATTAAAAATATTTCTTGAATAATTCTACTATTATTCCAGAACTATTATGAATGAAAATCGAAGCTGTTTTTGACTAAATATTATTATATTTATTATTATATTTAGAAAATAATTTTTCTGATTAACATAGACAAGTTGTTTATTTTACAACTTATCATAATAATTTAATTAAGAAAAAATTGTCAATCGAAATTTATTTATATTGAATAATCAACGATATATAATAATAATAAAAAAACATTTCAAAAATTCTTTTTCTTTATAATGAATTTAAAATTACCATTAATCTTTTAAATGAAATGTTAAATGAAATCTTTTAAATGAAATAAAATAAATTTATAATTTTATTCTTTCCGTATTTTTTTCTGTTTTGCACGGAATATTAAAGTGATTTTTCTTTATAAAAATTCTTTTTCTTTATAATGAATTTAAAATTACCATTAATCTTTTAAATGAAATGTTAAATGAAATCTTTTAAATGAAATAAAATAAATTTATAATTTTATTCTTTCCGTATTTTTTTCTGTTTTGCACGGAATATTAAAGTGATTTTTTAAATTATTTCTATACTATTTATTTCTACACTATTTATATTCTACACAATTATTTCTAGCTCTAAATTAATTATGGTATTATCCAGATAAACTTACATAAAATATAACAGTTCAAATTTAATTAATGCAAATGGACAGTAATCAAATGTGGCGAACTAAAGCGATCAGTCGCTTTTTTGGTATCATTCGATGATATCGCGTACGATCTATAATTCCGACTTTCTCTTTATAAATTGTGCTGATAACGCGTTAATACCCTACCCTCGATCCACTGTAATCTTATGCCGGGAATCACCACTAACGATTGGCCATTTATCCTATAACATGTAGTACACATTTCAAGGATGTTATTTTTGTACAGGATGTAATCGAAAATAATAAGCATGAAATGGGCGACTTTGCATGTTTTATTTAGGGATGCTAAGATAGAGGTACGAGAATTTTTTTTTGAGATAAATTTCAAAAACTATTTTAACTTCTTATCTTTGTTATAAACATAAATACTGATATAATTTGAAAAATTTTTATAAATAAAATTATCACCAAAATAATAGGTACAAGTATATCTAACTTTCTAAAAAAACTTGTTTCTTGTTCTATAATCTCAAAAAAAAGGAGGAGGGAATTTTTTATACTATTCATCGAAAAAAGAAGAAAAGTGCGAATCTCAATAAAAAAAAGCCTTTGTTGTCTGAATATCTCACTCAAAGCAACTCGAACAAAAATCCCTCCATGTTTTACATTAACGTTACGTCTGCTGCACACTATCACATACTGTCAAATATACAATCAATATAATTATTCGAGTGTCTATCGGCCTATTGATTAAAAAACCATGCGCACATGTGCACGCGCATTATCAACACAAAAATAAACATAAAGATTCTTTATTTTCCCTGTCATCTCGTATAATTCTCATCAATCTATTTAATCTCGACTTCCTTATGAACACACATTCATCTTTTCTTTTAATGTAACATTGTAAATTCCTTGTTAAAATATATATTAAATATAAATTATAAATATATTAGGACATCTATTGATATTGTACGTATTTACAAACGCATTGTCAAAATTCTGTTTTTAATTTTAATTTCTATTTTATTTTACGAGTAGATTAAATTGGTTATGTATCAAACAATTTTTTTCTTTTTTTTTTTTAGAAAAATAATACTTTCACGTTGTACAAAATACATGTATATATGGATTAATAGTTTAATATTTGAATTCGAATTTTTGTTTTATTTATTTTTATCAAGTTTTGGTAATTTAATGGATATACGCTTGAAAAAATTGAATGGTCTATATTACGGATTAAAATACAGAATAAAATTTCAAATGTCGGATGTTTGAAAATATAAATTTCAAATTTATTATTACCTGGAAATATAATAATAATCTGTAGTGAAAATTAAATGCGTGAAAAGTTGCAAAAAACGGGACATATATTATACTACAGAATCGAAAACAAGAGTACAGAATAAATTCCATGAATTAATTAAAAATCCGATCTCCACTGTAATATAAAACAGACGGAATAATATGAAATTTTTGATGAAATAAAATTCTTCTGATTTGGCGAAGCAAGAGAAAATTTTACGAGATATTCAACAACAGCTTTATAAAATTTAATATGAATTCAACAAGTACGGATTTCATTTCGCTCATTATTTCATATCAACAAAATTCTAAATAACACAAAGCTTTTAATGAACACGATATTTCGTAGCCTTATAATTCACGATTGAATAAATTCAAACAAAAGTCGAGCAAATGTTTAAAATTTATTGAAATGAAAAAAAAAAAAATAAGATCTCTACAAACTACGAAAAAAAGCAATTTCATAAAAGGAATAACGAACAAAATATTAAATTATCTCGTAACGAACAAATAATACTTCACTTTATAAAAAAATAAACTAAAAACAACAACGAAAAAAAAAGAAATAAAACAACTCAATATTGTAAAAAAAAAAAAACGATAAATACATTCCCATCATCGGTGAAAACTGACAAATAGAACTTCATTTGCACAAACTGGAGAAATATCAAAAGAAATTAAATGGTGAAATTTAAAAAATAAATATTAAATTTAGCTACAATTTTTTTCAAATTGCATAATATACCATTCTCTCCTTCCCCTCATGTCATTTTATTCGTGAAAATCGCAAGCAATCGATTCCGATTTTATTTTCAACAAATTTATACACTCCATTCTGTACAAGCGTACCAAATACACGACCCTTAAATCGTATTTTTTTGCGCGCGCAAATCGAAAACGCGAGCTACATAATCGTCCATAAACGGCGTATAGATTTCACGCTCAAAGTTACTACTCACCCCTCCGTCACTACTTGTCGGAAAGCCTGGCTTAAGGGACTTAACAATTCGCGTTTCGCGTAATCTCGCATGAATCTTCATCGTCCACTATCTGACCAAGCTTTCTGTAAAGCCTCAACCCCGTGAAACCAATATCCGCCGCGAAATTGATGCCGCATTTTCGTTCGCGTGAACGCCACTTGGACACTTTGATTTCTCACATCCTCTCGTTGATGCATATCGTGCACGATGCGCATTCGGTAAAATATTTTGCATCTACATATATATATAGATTTTATTCTATAGATTTTTTTTTGTTTTCTTTTTATTCCGTTTTTCTACTTTTTTGCTTTACTGTTGTACTTTTTTTTTCCTTCTTTGTATGAAAGAATGGATTGTAATATGAGATATGTAATGAGAATGTTTTTTCAAATATTTTTATAAAAAAAGAGACAGTGATATACGTATGCATGTATGGACAATAACTGAATATATAGAATTAGCGTTAAATATGATTTCTAGTAATAAAAATAATATTCTTAAATTAATTAAAAGAATTCAGAATGAATCTACACAATATAACGGGATTAGAATTTCGTTTGAAACTGAAATTTAGCAGAACTCTATGTATTCGAA
>NW_006263566.1:102440-105749 GCF_000469605.1 Apis dorsata | reverse complement strand
AAAAAAAAAAAGAACAAGCAAAAACAAACGAAAAATTTCAAAATGAATATAAATTTCGAGTGAAATATCTTCCAATTAAAAAAAAAGAAGAAAAAAAGGAAAAGGAGAAACAAACATGCTATTAGAGAAGAATGAAAACACATAATTGAAACAAAACTCGGTTAGCAAACTAACCTCCAATTACAATCGCGATGTAGAGATTCATGGAGTTGGATAAGCTAATGAACGAAACGAAGAAATGTTCGTGATCCGATACGAGCAAAACGAAAAGAAGTGAATAGAGGAAGAAGAGGATCGTGAGTTGCTTGCTCACGGGTTAAGAAGAGACCGTGGCCAGGCATCGTATTTTCACGTAACGGTTCGTTAAAAGGGCCGAGATAATTCCAACGGTGGACTGAGATTTTACCGCTTCATGGTGCGTGAAATAGATACGAAGAAAGCGGGCGAGTGGGAAATCGTAGGCAGATCTAAACAATAAGAAGGTATATTAGTCTTACCTAGCCAGACAAGTATAGATGCACAACGTGATTTTTATCTCATGTTCAATTCTACACATATCTCGCGCAACACCAGAATTCCCTAGAGGCACTTGAACAAATTATACGTAAACTTTGATGTCGCTGCTCTGAAAAGCTGTTACATACATTGACCACCCAGTTTATGTTTATTATTTTCTCCTCTTTCCCTTTTTATAAAAGAATTATTTTCTTTTTTTTTTTAACTAACTAATTTCATGAATTAATTCTTAGAATTATTGATATACTGAGGTAAAAATATTTCTTAATATTTGGATGCCAAAATAAAAAAGCATATTATTATTATACAATTATACATCATCGTATAAAATATAATAAAATTTTTAGATCATCTAACTAGAATAGACGAAATCTAACTTGAATTAAGAATTTAACAAATGAGTCGATTAATTGCCTCAGATTTCAACACAGAGTTTTATTTAGAAATTTTTCGATTCGAGAAACGAAGAACACGTGTTTCGATTGAAAAGGAAAAAGTGGAAACGTTGTTTGAGAGAGTGGGACGAAAGAGATTCGGTTTCGTATCGTCCGAGGGAAAGATCGTACCATAATCGATTAATAGCGCAATTAAAGGTGGCGTTCGGTAAAGATACGAGTCGTTATTGACGAGGCGAAATTCCCAGACGAAATTCCATTTCGTTTCAATAATTCCCGCGTGCACGCGGTGGTGACACGAGTATTAATAAAACGAGAGTTAAAGTGCAGTCCCGTTCATTATAAATATGCATCCCGCGACACGCTTTTCGCCGTAATAGCGTTACAGTTCATTTCGTGCTTCGACAACGAATACGCATAAATAACCAGAAATATTGGCTGTACTTGCTACAAAATACGATAATAAATGCAAGCTAGATGGTGAAAACGAATCATCATTGTGCAAAATTATGTAATTATACTGATGAAATATACCAATTATATAAAAAAATTAGACTATATGTATATGATAGAACGAATCTTCCTTAATTTTAATTACAAATCCTAAAAAAATTCTATTTTCAAATGAAGATCTATTTAATATACAGAATTTTATATAAAAAATTATTGTAAACTTGAATCTGTTTCCATTATTATTTCGTTAGAACAATACGAATGATCAAAATAATCAATAATTAATTTTATAAAAAATGCAGTATTTCTTTTATTATTCGTCTTTTATTATTCGTATTAATTTTAAATCGTCAAGATTATTTATTTTGAACTTTCGACTTCACAATCAACTAATTTTATTTGTTATCAAAATTGCTATCATATAGATAAGAAGACTTCTCTTGGCTAATCTTGATTGAATTTGAAGTTTTTAATTTAAAAAGATGGTCAAGTTCTTCTTACTTCTACAACTTACAAACAAACATTAGAACTGGAAACTATATCGTTTAGGATTTAACAATCAAATTTTAAAATTTTCTGCCAATCTATTATAAACCGGTCTTAATACGAAACTTTTCATAAAATAAAATAGATAAATATATCAGAAGTAAAATAATCTCATCTGTAAAATATTTTCGAATTTTCAAAAATCAAATCCATTTACAAAGAATTAAATCATTTACATAACAGAACTAGTAGATTCAAATATTGCAAACCTCTTAACATGACAGATTCGAATCTTCTATAAATAATTTCAGAAATAACAGATTTTCGCTTCCTCTGTGAAAAACATTTCATGTTTTTCATTCTCATATTATAAACCAAACATTATTCTTAAGAATCAAATACCTTAGAAAGAATAGTTTTCAGTTTCAAATCAGAATTAAATACAAATGTACATCAAAATGAACAGTGAATTATATTTTATTATAACTTACAATCAAACTTTATTAAATAATCATTTGCATTTTAATTCATAAATACGCATTAAACTCGATACTATCATTAATCAAAATCAAATTGTTTAGACATATTAATCCAAATAATGAAACCATGCAAAATCACCACCAAATCTGATATTGTTCATCGTACCCATCGATCCAAGTAAATGAAACAACGTTCAATACCAGACAAACCTGAAACGCAACTATTATTCATAGAAGATCGAGCAGTCCTGTTTCCACCGGAAGAAACGATCCACCCATCCCCGATTGCTCGCCCGAGGATCGTGTAACACACATCATATTACACGCAACAAAATTCACGATCGCGCCGAATTTCGAAATTGAAGGGACGGTTAATGTCAGAACCCGCGGTCCATTAGAAACCTACCTCTTTAGAGATCGTTGCCAGCACGATCGACAGATCTGATGGAGCGAACCAGGGGTACCGGTGCCGGAACCCGGCAAAACGGATAAATTGGAATGGCGGTCAGCTTTGTATCGACATTTTGGATAATCCTGGGGCCACGCAGCGGCGCGTAGAAATGCCCTGCTGTGTAAACTATGCACCACCGTGCACTGGCCGTGTATTTATTAAACATGACCGGCTACGAACGCCAACCCTCTGGGCATGGGTCGTTTGTTCGGTACCCGAGATCCGTGTTAATTTTTCTACGAGCAATGAAATAGGGGAAACGAATCTGTTACTATTTCGTTTTTCCCAGAGAAATATTAATGATAGCTTAATAATGTATTTTCGGATTACGGAAATAAGTAGTAATTATAGAATTTTTAGAAATAATTGTCGATGATGATGTTTGATTTTTTGTTAATGGAATTTTTGTCTTTAAAATGATTTTTCATTTATCGATACGATTTTCGGAGATATCGTCGGATGAAAAAAAAAGTAATTTTTAAATCGTTTATTATTTTTGTCTCTATCGTAACGATAAAACTTTAAACGA
>NW_006263566.1:96025-102079 GCF_000469605.1 Apis dorsata | reverse complement strand
TATATATATATATATACATGTATATCTCTGCTTTCCTCGAAGTTCACGAAAACAATTGTATCTATATGCTCATGCTAGTGATTCTCATCAATTTTCGACACTTTAATAATGTTTATTTTGCGATCCAAGTTTTTAACTTCAACGTGTAGTAAGATAGGCAAGTTGAAGAGCAACTTGGATTATGTTTTATTGTTTACTTGTAATTGTAAGTCGTTAAAGTTAAGTTATTGTTTACCTATTCGATTTTTAATTATTACATGCTACATAATGACTCCTCCTGATCGTTCGAGAATATTAACAATGAATTTCGATTATTTTCATAATTATAATAAAAAAGTAAAAACATTAGTAATTTTAAATTCCACGGCCGTTGTTAACAAATGTGAAATTAATATTCATTACAGTTCATAATTGTTATTTATTCGAGCAAACAGGTGTTTAAACATCAAAATTGATAACTCACTCATTTTCCAATAACAAGAGATCTTTGTTTCACCAGCATAATAAATAATAAAAATATTATGAACAATTGTATTCCATCTGTTAATCATAATTAATTAAATACCACGCGATATTTCATTAATTATACAATTTTCCAATAAGATTCTATCTAATACAAAGAAAAAAATAAAAGTTCGAAAAATTATTATAACTTTTTATCGTATTTTAATTCATCCGCAAGATACACATTTTTGTTTAATATCTCTCAACTTGTAAGTGTCACATTAAATAATTAAGACGAGCTTCGTTTCTTCGCATTAATTATCGTTCTCAGCTGCATTTCTAATCGAAAAATATTTTTTTCTCTTGCTTTGTCTACCCTTCGTAACACGGCTATTTTACCCCATAATTCCATGCTAATTCCCGTCACGACGCAGTTGCTCAATTTTGTTAATTTATCGCCGCACGCAGCGGCTGTTTAAACGGTGATTTAATTTCATTTAATAACATGGAACGAAATTACCGTGATTTATCGCGGGGACAATATAAGCGGAATTTGCAATGCACGTACGGAAACTACAGTTCTTCGTTTTCGACGTTGGACGCCCGGTCGCAGTCGAAAATATCGGAAAACGTGGAGAAAATGAGAAAAGAAAAGTGTGAAATAAAATTTAATTACGTACGCATCGTGTGCAAACTCTCCTCTCGCGAAATTCCATTTGTCAGCATCTGTTCTTATTTAATTCGATGGCCAACTGTTTGAGGCTTTATTTACTTCGTGTGGCGTGCTTGTGATAAGTACAGATGAAATATACTTTTGTTATATCTTAGGATAGGATTTCATGTGCTTTTTATCATATCATATCATAAAAAAATATTGTAAAAATTCATTAAAAATTCATTAAAAAGAACGTGAAAATTATTTACATGCCTTTAAAAAATCAAATAAACATTCGTGAGCTCAGAACTAAGAATATATACAATGATTTTTTTGTACATCAGATTCATTTCATAATCTCGTCTCTCTTTATCTCATTTGTTATATTAGATTACTTTTCTTTAATTATTCTCATCATTTTTCTTTCCTCATATGTATCGACGTACGATCTTTCGAAAATTTACTTTTTAAATTCCTTCGATCGAATTAAATCATGAAATTGGATCATTAAAAAGAAAATTGTCGAAACTCTTTTTCTCGACAATTACTCACCAAAAATAACATAAAAAAATAACGATTAAAGAGAAGACCCTTTCACGGATATACGGTAAATCTTCAATTTTATACGAATTATGGTAAATCGAGTCCGCTCTACGTCCAAGGGTGTCGAAGCAGCTATAAATTCCACGGGAATTATGGCGTCACTAAAGGAGGCAATTTCCAATGGGAACTATTTGCCTGAAGCCAGGATAATCCAGAAAAAAGATCAGCTCAAGGATTATTAGCCTGAGGCCTTCGCAGAAGTGTTTCCAATTAAGAAGAGAGAGAAGAGAATTATGATCCTCCCTGACGACCCATTCAACCACCGATAGATTAAAAATTTCGATCGTCAATCCGTGTATGTGCGTATATAGTTTCCATCATCCAATAATTTATTAAATTGGTATATTGAATGACCAAATTCTATTCTAATAATAAAACTTTCAACGTCTCTTGAAAACAATATTAATTAAAATATGATTAATAAAAATATCTTATATCTTATATATCTTATAAAATAAAATATGTGTTATAATTAAAATTTTTAGTTGATAATTTTGTTATATTTAATTTTATTATCGAAATTAATATAAATATACAAAATGACTTAATTCGATATTTTATCATTCATATTTGGATCATGGAATTTATTATGAAAGTTTATTATGAAAGTAAAATTTTTATAAATATAACTGTCTTAATAAATGGAACAAATAAATAATTCAGAAATAAATTGCATCAGGAAAGAATTCTTTTGAAATTGACTTGCAAATTAGGTTTTCATCTCTGACAAATAGATTTTTCATAATTTAATATAGATTATGTGAAGATCATATATGTTTTTTTAACATATAATTAAAATAATATAATTAATTAATTGATACACGTTATTATCTTACAAAAACTATTTAAATCTATTAAAAAAACTATTTAAGTAATTAAAAACTGTTTACTAATGTATCCATTTAAAAAAGTAATCACAAATGATAGAATATATCGTATCTGAAATAAATAAATAAAATTTATACAAATTTAATCGATTCATCGAAAAGTAATTTCTCTTTGAGGAAAAAAATCAAGAGAGAAACGAAGACTACGGTGGAAATTGACTTGCAAATTAGCTTTTTAAACCTTGTTATTGGTGTCCAGATTTCTTTACTCCAAGGACAGATTGTATTAACACAGATGGTGTATGATAGCACTTCGAATACAACATAAGTATGACTAAAAATTATGACTGTGTGTGTTTAAAATATAAAAGTTTCAAATAAATGTAGGAGAAATTATGAATTATAAAAATATAGGAGAAGTAAATGAATTACAAATAAATTATATAAGTTGAGATGAAAAACCAATTATTTGTCATCTGAAACTGAAAAATTCAATGTTATTGATTTATTTAATTTTATAATATATTTAAAAAAATTCTCAACAAATCTCAATCTTACAGATAAAAAAAAAATAAAATGAAGAAAAAAATGGGACAAACTTCAAAGATAAATGTCAATTATTTTTTCCAATAAAAACGATTTAATGAAACAGGCAGCTATCAACCCTTATTATTTGTTACCAGCCTGTCCCTTCAATTGAAATAAAAACGCCGGAATTACTTGTCAGAAGGGAAATAAAGTTGTCAAACGATGAAAATTCATCGATGAATTCAGGTAAAGGCAAATATTCGCGGTCAAACCGTTTAAACATTGTCTGATCAATTCTCCTGATCAAACTGCAACTGCGACATACTATTGATGTTTAGAAAAATTGAAAATCCAAAAGTCACTTGCTAAGACAAGATTAAAAAATAATGAATTTTGAAATGGATCAGTGGAAAACATTTGCATGTTTTGTGATAAAATGATAAAATATGGAAACAAATCTAAATTAAACAATTGGCAAGAGTGTGATTCAAGTACAAAAAATTTACATTAATTATTATTTATTTCCTAACATATTCCGAATGAGTGTATAGATAGTTTAGAATTTACTGGTTATTTTTTCTTTATTTCACGTGTTATTTAAAACTCTATCACTTTATTCTTAACATTATACAATTATATAATATATTATATAAAATTGAAAATTGAATATAATATGAGAAATTGAAAATAAAATACAATATTAAACTGAATATTACAATAGAATAAAAATGTATAACATCACTTCATATATAACATGTATATTCTATTTTCTTCTCATTAAACACACTTCTAACAAATTGCCTAATTCGTTCAGGTTATCAGAGATACTATAAGATCTCTCATGAAAATATTATATTAACCTCTGCTTCTCGTATTAACTATGATCTGCATATACAAGCCTTAGATATTTTCGCGTAGACACGCTACCAAAATAGGAAAGGTTTAACGACGAAATGGCGCTGGCAAGCTTTATTATAATTTCATATAATTTCGCTAATGGGGATTAGCCGTTGGCCGGACATAGAATAATATTAAGGTAAAAACTTCCTCGTGCAGCTTTGAGCCATAATCTAGTTTAATACGATCAACCGAGGGAGGATTATTTTTCGGCTACGGATTCTTGTCGGCCTGGTAAGCAGTAAGGAAGGGGTGGTACACGCCTGCCGAGTTATATTTTCGCGGCTAATTTTCCTGCACGCTCTATCTTGAATTACCATAACTTTAGAATTGCCGTCTTTGAGTTTTCTCTTTTTCTTTCCATTTTTCTTTTTTATTTAATGTCGTATTTCTCGATGGTAAGATTTTGATAAAAGAATTTCAAGGAAAGAAAATTGAATAGAAATTAATTATAAAAAACTTTAAAAAATTCAAAGAGTTAATAAAATTATCTGTAAAAATTCTGTATAAATTATAAATTTTACTCGATTTTTTTTTTATATTATTAATCGAAATCAATTTAAATTTTATAAAATTATTTCAGATTTCAGGAATATGTACGCGAAATTGACAAAAAATAAAACAAAAATCTTGTTTTCTTTCAAATTAAAAAATTAAAAAAAAAAAAGACATACAGAGTTTTATCTTCCAATTTTTTTTTAAATCATTAATATTATTAAATTCTCCTATAATATGCTTAAAAAGTTAATTATCAGAAAATCACAGATAATAGATAAAATCGAACTCCCTCTCAAAGAATTAAATCTCAATGATGCGTGTCCCGATTTAAAGTGGAAACGATACACGTCGAAATGTCGCCGATCAGAAGGCTGCGCGACCATTAATATTAATGGAATACCGATAGGATGCGATAAAAGCGATTTAATAGCGTAGTTAATGACATTATATCATGGGACTATTGGAACCCATTAGCGAAATTACGAGGAAATTAGATGTGCCAGGGGCTGACCATACCGATCGTCCTTTCTCAGCTGCATTTTTAACTTATCCTACACGTGCCATCTATATCTAATTTCCGCGGAATCCTCGGTGAAATTATGATGATTTTAGAACCTCTATCGCGTGTATTATCGATGTAAATTAATTATATTGTTATAATTATAATGTTAAAATTATAGTTATATTGTTATATTTACAATAATTATAAAATAACTATATCTTTTGTAAGATTACCATAATCGTGGTCGATTTAATTTCGTGTGTGAATTATAGAGGATACTCGACGAGTTAATTTTATTTCAATAATTTGTAAGAATTTTGAATGAGAAAGAAAGTGAAAAAAAAAACGTTAATTTGGATTTATTTTCCTTTGATTAAGCGAAACTATCAATTACATGTTCAAACAATAAATTTTATTCCATATTTTTTTATTTACTTTTTTAAACGATTTCACTGATTTATTGACAATATACTTGGTACACCTCGAGAATCGATACGAGAATAATATGATAGAGATAATTAATATACAGAAAGTTGGAACATCTGTATATAAATAATAAGTTAATCGACTATATGCCAAGATGATTCTTTTTTTCAAACAACTGAAAATTTATCGTAACAAATATCGAAAGAAATAAATTTAATAACTCGAATATATATAATATTTAATATATATATTAAATAATTAATAATAATTAATAACTCGAATTTTCAAATTTTCAACTCGATAAATGATAATTTTTATATTATCCTGAACATTAAATAGATATATTTCAAGTGGAATATCAGGATTTACAAGAGATAATCGCAAGAATTTTCCGCGCGAGCCAAGGATCATCAGACACCCGATACGGTTCAGACATCGAAAATTGTTTCACGATGAGGATTTTAATATCGCAATCGTCGCTTCCAATATCCAACAACTTCCGTCCCCGACCATTTTGGTCAGCCGCGAGATTTCCAATTAAAATGGACAAAGAAAAAACCAAGTGAAAAGAGAAGGATAGAAGGGTGGCAAGGAAGATAGGAAAAAGTCGAAACAAAACGGACCCGGGCTTATTTCATTCTACTCGATAACAATTTCATCCCCGATATCGCCGG
>NW_006263566.1:75924-95778 GCF_000469605.1 Apis dorsata | reverse complement strand
GAGAGAGAGAGAGAGAGAGAGAGAGAGAGAGAGAAATGCGCAACAAGAAAGAAGAAAAAAACGAAGAGAAAAAAGGCAAGGATGAAAAGCAAGAATAAAGGAAAAACAAAAAGAAAAAAAAAAGAAACAAGAACGAGGATTTCAAGTCCGGCAGAAGGCAAATCACGTACACGGCTGCCTTCGTGGGCTACTGAATTGAATTTTGGACAACACTTACTACGCCAGCCTCATGAATAATGTATTCGTTGGAGTGAGTAGTCGCGAATGTCGCACACGGAAAAGTGTTGACCCTTTGACCAAGATGGATGAGACGGTCGTTGATTATCAAAGACAAACATGATCTCCAACCGCGCTTCTTACGTTCGTCTATGTATATCTGATTCATGTCTAGCAAAATTGACTTATTCTGAATCTCCTTGAAACAACACCTCGGAAATAATCGATGCTCGTCAAGAGACGACAAAGTGGTTATTAAAATTTCGAAATTTATCGAGGAAATCGAAAATATCAAATATTTTATTTCATAATAAAGTATTTGGCGATATTAAGAAATTTAAATTTATTATTTCGAATAGAATATTAAAAATGACTTATATTATTCTCAATTTTGCGAAAGACTTTGGACTTTTCTTTCTATTTTTTTTTAAAATATATTTGATACCAAATGTACTTTTTATATTTTTTATTTTTATTACTATGAAGTTACTTATTTTTTGGAAAAATAACGTTAACTTTTAAGAATTTAAGATAGAAATGTTTATTTATTTTCCATATAATTTTAATTATAATTAGCTATGTATATTATATATTTAGATACTGAACTCTATTTCCAATTATTAATTAGATCAATTCGATAATTTCAAAAAAAAAAAATACAATTTTAATGATGATCAACAATCATCGAAATAAAAATTCGCCATTTCCTTTCCTTTAAAGTTAATTAAAATTCTTCTCGAAAACGGTCGGGGAATACGTGTATCTGTATTATTCCGAGAACAGATTCCGAAAACGTCATCTTTCCGCGAGATAATTAATTCCAAAAGCGAATTATTCCGGCTTGGTTAGCCGTTGTTTCTCTAGTAACCGTTAAAAACGCGCGCGAGAAAAAGTAATTAGAATTCAGAAAGGAGAGAACTTTACCAAAAACCCAACACTTTGCATATAATTTAGCAGAGAAGTCGGTATACATAGCGAGAATGCCAGGCGATACGCGGTGATACATTATGCTATTACGTTTCATTGCCCGACATTAGACGAGATTACGTTCCTTCCCTTGATATTATACCCGGCTGACTTAATGGCTTATTTCATCATTGTGGCTGAAAATTTTTCTATCCTCTCCTCCTCGACAGTTTTCCTGCCGATCTTTGAGCTATCTTCATTCCTAACCGCAAATCGTAATTTCTATCCTCATGAAAGATCTCGGTGAAAATTTGCGAGATAGTCAGATTCTATCAAGACCTGGATAACTTATTATTTTTATCGGAATACTTTTTTTCTAACTGTATATTCTTTTATAAGGAAAAGATCTAAAGAGAATTTTTCTATTTTTCAATTCCCATCCCCGCGTTAGATTTGTACAGAAGAATTTAATATGTGATATTCTTTACTGATTCAAGGATATAATTATAGTAATTTATAAGTTTTAGTAAGAATTTAATGTATTTACGATGCACCAAAATATTTTTGTAATTCACTGTGTTATTATTTATATATTCATTTTTCGATAACGATACATGTTTATCATTATGTTTATCATTAATGAACACCTACTGTATATATTTTATAATTACATACGTATATTACGATATTTCTGAAATATAATATTCTTGAAACCAGGATTCATTTGCATAATAATTTAGTAATTAATAATATTAATGAATTGGTAATTTACATAAATTACAATTACAAATTACATAAATTACTTCCAATTAAACAATACAGATAATTATTAAAACTATAATTTGCAATATTGACTTTCGCTTTAATATCAAACTTGTTATTAATACTTACAAAATTTGTTTTATCAAATAATATTAATTCAAGAGCAAACGTCTCCTGAAACTTTCCAAAACTTTTTTGATTTTTCAAAACTATCGCACAAATAATAATTATAATTATGTTAGTTATAATTAATATTAATTAATATAAAAATGTTAATTATAATTATTTTTTATCTAATTATAATTATTATCTTGCTTTATAATTACACTTATTGAAATTTATATTCATATATAGAAATAATAGTGAGAATAAGAAAATAAATAAGAAGAATAAATAATGGTGATATAATAAATATTCCAAGACATCCTTGATGTGTATCATGATGCGATACAGATAAATGCGTTGGTACGTTACAGAAAAAAGAAAAGAAAGGAATTCTTATCGATGGAAACGAGTTCCAGCACGCGATCGTACGTGGCAAAGTCGAATGCACTGTTAGAGAGATGCAGCAGCGGTTACGTGTCCGACCCACGTATTATGTATCTCGAACAGGAAATGGAAAAGATAAGACAACTCGAGGTCATTAATAACCCCACCCCCGCGTTCCGTTCGCATCTGGAGCTTATTCTGTCTACTTGCGCTCTTCCATTCACTTCGTCGTTTATTCGTAAATAATTTGACAATTCGTTTTCAAGTTCATTTTGTGAAATACAATTTTTTATCAATTTTATCTTTTATCTTTTACCATGTTTATTCTGATATTTATTTCTGATACCTATATCTAGTGGAAATTTCATCCTTAATTTATTTTTATCTTTAACTGTATTTACGATGAAATATCATCGCATTTATTAAAAATTTATTTAATTTATTAAAAGCTATTTTCTTCTTTTCTCAAATTATAATTTACACATCTTATTGAATTGTGACATAGAAGTCAATTCGTGACAAAAGAATTCGAAAGGCTAAAAAAAAATTTTATTTCGCGTGATTCAATACTTTTAAAAATTATAAGCTATTCAATTATAATAAAATGACAAAGAATGGCAATTAATTAAACCATGGTTCATCTTAGTTCTAATTTCTCTTGGAAAAATTTTAATTCGCATGATTCGTTTAATGGCTTTAGAAAAATAATTTATTAAAACATTCACTCAGATAAAATGCTTACTCTAACGCAATATTCAATACAACTATATTTCGAAACGTTAGAGAGATGCAGCAGCGGTTACGTGTCCGATCCACGTATTAACAAATCTTCTCTAGATCGAATTACACACGATTTACATTTTACTGAGATTCATTTCCTCTCTTTCCGCGCGGCAACCTTTTCAATTGAAAAGAGGAAAAGTGATAAAAAAGAATAACGGTGATCGAAATATCGCGATGATTGTCGCGCATTGTCAATGCTATTCGATAAAGCAAATGGATCTATACAGGCGGAAGCTTGAGTCACATCAAATTCGCGACCGGAAATCATACAATGTCCAGGTAATGAAAGATAATTGAAATCAAAACAGAATCGATACAGGATATTTCGTTTTTGTTGTCATGAAGCAACGTAAAAAATTGTATTATGTGAATATAAAGCATCGCGAGACCACAAGTTTTTACGACTTTTTCTATTTTTTTCTCCATTTCTTGTTCTTTTTATTTTTATATATCTTTTATCTACTTCGATTTTCTTACGTTTCCATCAGAAATCGCATAAATATAATACAAAAAAAAAACTATGATTAAAAACGAAATGAAATTATACTGATGCAACATGCTTTTCTTTTTAAAAAAGGAATTTTGAAATATAATAGATCTAAATTTTGATAATTTGATAAATAAATTTATTTAGATTTAACTTTGTGTATTTTATTCGTCGTCATATTTAAAGTGGAATTTCCATGTATACTTTTTTTTCTTTCTTTTTTTTGTTTTTTTTGATAATTAATATACAATGGAATATTTTGTTATGTCTATTTGGATTTTATCGTCGATTATTATTTTATCGTTTTATATTAAAATTGAATTACGTCGACTATTGTATTTTACAAATAATGAATGATTGATTGATATATATAAATAAATTTATTTTTCATTTAGATATTTTTTTATTTATCATGAAATATTTATATCATTTTAAAGTGTTTCCATTTTTTAAATAATAGATGAAATATTTGAATATATCTATTTTTTCATATATTTCACATTTTATTATTATACATAACATTGAAATGATTTTACTATAAAATTTTATAAAATCCTGTTTTTTGTTCTTAAACAATAATCAACATTTAAATATTAAATAAAAATTGAATATGCAATTCAACGTTGATCGAATAACATGATATAATGTGTACATGTTAATCGTTGCATTTTTAATTTTAACATATCATTAATACAACACGTAATTTAATATATATTTTAAAAATTTAAATTTTCTCTATAAATTATAAACTCTCCATTATATCTAAGGAAAATGTTATGAAAATCATGCAAAACTAAACAAAATAAATTAAAATATGTATGAATAAAAATAATATTTATGAAAATATTTAATAATTGATTAATTTTAATTTAATTTGAGAAAATAAATTATAAAATGATAATAGACAAACCACAAAGAAATATGTTGAAATCATATTCAAATATTCAATAGAGAATCTGTTATAGTATCAATAATTTGATTCCAACAAAACTCTATAATTGCAAAACTAATTTAAAAATGTTTTACATCTGTAAAATGTAAAAACGAGAAAATAAAAACAAAAAGATTTCTATCTAAAAATAACTATCTTATAATAACTTGATATCATTTACTGCATTTAATTTCGCTGCGAATCACGAAGTTCATCCTGTTCTTCGAATGAAACTAAAACTGTTATTATTTTTTCTTTATCTCCAAGAAGAAAGGAAAAATAGAAAGAGAAAAAACACCAGAAAAAAAAAATAAATAGACAAAATCATGGACACACGGTAAAAAAGAAATGAAGATATAAAAGGAAAATAACGAAAAGGAAAAACGCAAAGAAATGAAACAGAAAAATTGAAAAATTTGACGGCAGGAGGATTTTTAATGAATGAACAGTATCTTTCATCGTGTCTCAACTCTTTTAAAATCTGTTATAACAACATAAAGACATGAGCATCGACGGAAGAAGATGAATAAATTGTAATTACAAATACAGATTTGCACTCGCACTCAAACCTGGAGATTTTCAAAAGGACCACGCGATGTGTCAAGCGTCAAAAAGAGCAATTTTTTAATTTATCCTCTCTTCGAAAACACTTTGAATAGAATGTTAGAAGAAAGAAAAATTCAATTTTAATTGATCCACTATTATAAAGTATCATATTGTTAGGATCACTATGTGACTATTTTTCGATTGTATTTCGAATACAAGATATTCACAGAAATAAAATATAAATTGAATTTATTATATTTGCTAGAAAGAACATTTTTTAATTTAAATAATAATTTATTTTACAGTTCCTATTCATTCCGATCATCCCATTAGTCAAACATCGGATGATAGATTTTCCCCGGATATGATTGGTGGTGGTGATTTCATTGAAGGGTAAATATCAAGTTTATTTATTAATACAATATGATATATTTAAATATCCATTCTAAAATTTATTTTTTAGAATAATCTTGAAATAATTTTTGACACTTTTTAAAATTTGTATTTAATAATCAAACGTAAAGCAAATGAATTTTCTAAAATAATTTTTTCTATATTAAAAATGAAATTTTGAATTGAATTTCGAAATTCAAAATATTCGAAATTCGAAATTCAAATATTTCTTATTAAGAAAAACTAAAATGCTTTGAAAAAACTCTTAGATAGAATTTGAAATATATTAAACAATTTAACATTTGTAACATTTTTTTTTTATACTATTTATAGTATGTAAAAAAATATACATATTTTGTAACAATACTAGCTAGATAAATAATATTAGGTATATAAACTATTTACAAAATTTATATAATTATATATTTTTACTTATCTTAAAAAATATATTTTTGAAAAAGACATTACTTTATTTCATAATTTCTTATTTAACCGCCAAAAATTTCAATTAGCGACAGTTTACAAATGGACACTGAATGTGATGTCAAATGACATAAAATTTCTGTTAAAATTTTAATAGATAATTTATAAATATGAAGCTACTCTTGTACCTAGTATTGTTACATAATACATGTATTTTTGTACATGGTATAAATAGTGTCAAAAAAAATGTTACAAATATTAGAGAAACAAGGTGATCATTCTTTGTTGATTTCAGTGAGGTTATAAAAAATACCTACGAATTTTGTACGATAATAAATAAAAAAATGTAATTTACGTATGTTAAATAAAGAATCGAAAATTTAAATTTGTATGACTTTATGTTTATTTTAAAGCATTTTTTTCGTAATTTAGTATTTATTTTATCTATTAGTAGTTGTATTAAGGTTATGTTTTGAAAACAACTGATCGTTCATTTTGATTAAAATCATGACATAAAATGTTCACGCAATGAACTAAAAAGTTAATATTTTTATTTTGTATAAAAAATGAATATGTATATGCTTGCATTATGATGTAAATATATTATTTTAGAAAATAATAATACTATATTCCTAACCTATCAAATTTGTTATAATTTTTTTATATTATTGAATAAATACATTCAAACATTTATAATAATCTTTGTATTGTCAATAGCATTGGGCCTGGAGATGGATTAGACCTCTCAGGGACTGGAATGTCAACGCCACATATCTCGCATTTGGCATCAACAAATCCATTTAGTATATTATCACCAAGTCCACAACCAACTAGTTCTCAAACTAATACTATCGACATTCATACAATCGGCGGCCTTAGAAATGTCAATATGCAATTATCTCCTGGCAGAAAAGACAATCATGAAGGAAAATGCGAAGTACATAAAAATTATTATATATTTTATTCATTATTAAATTATGAATTATCCATTAAAATTTTAAATTATTCTATTCTATTAGGTATACATAGGAAAAACATGTGCACAATTTTTAGGAAATCAATCTGTTTATATTCCATATCCAATGACTCAAGAATTACTTGATGATAAATTGATGAAAGCTTTTGGTGTTATTAAATACTCAAAGTAAGTAATTTATATATGATATAGTATAAAAATTTGTACAGATCATATTAAAATAATTGTTCTATTTTTATATTTCAGTGAGGTTTCATCAAATTGTGAAGGTTATGCAAAACCATCATTATGTTTTTCTGCATTTCCAATATGTCGTGATCCTGACAGTATTCTTAAACTTAAAAATTCTGAAGCTAGTGCAAGTTTATTTCATTTTTTAAATTCGAATCAAGGTGATTTATCAAGAGATATGGATGATGGAGATGATGCAGATGATATTACAGAAGCTCATGATATTCCCAAAAAACGTAGTCCCACATTGGGTCCTACCTCAGAATTTAATCCGTATAAAGATGGAAAAACTTCCAATAAAAAAATAATAAATCAAAGCTACGGTGAAACACAATCATCTAATAGAATGGAGATCAATCGTAAATTACGAAGAATTTGTCGACAAGAATGTGAAATGTTAGAGAATGATTTGTGCAAAAAAGAATATGCAATTGCTAAAAGACATCCACTGATTGGACATCAAGTGCCTTTAATTGATTGTTCAGATTTACCGATGGAAGATACTCCCGAGGCTCGTGATTGTTTAACTCTTGGAATCTCTTCAGGAAACAATGTACAGGAAAGTATGTATTTTTAATTTTTTAATATTTTTTTTAATAATAACAATATATTATTATTTGAAAAGATAAAATTAATAATGTAAGTTTTAAATTCTTTTTTATAATAATTAATGAAATCATTTTTCTTTTTTTTTTAATTATAGATGACTATTGTTACTGGGGAAGCGGAAAATCTTATCGTGGAATCGTAAAAACAAGTATTAGTGGAAGATCATGTATGCAATGGTCACATGGTGAATTTAATCTTCAGATTTCCGATTATCCCGAATTAGCTGGAAAGCATTCATATTGTCGCAATCCAGGTGATAAAGAATTACAACCATGGTGTTATGTTTATGTCGATAGTAAACCACAAAAGGAATTTTGTAATATACCTAAATGTGGTAAGTTGCATTCATTCTATATACAACTAAAAATACACTAACATAAGAATTCAGAATGAATGGAAATTTGTTTACAGTTGAAAATTTATGGATCTATGCAGTCGTTGGTTTTGTACTAACAGGAGGATTTGTTACCATATTGGTCTGTTATTGCTGCTGTTATAGAAGCAAGAAATCTAGAAGGCAAATGAATCATTTGCCAACAAATAAAGTAAGATTCCATCTAACATTTAGATATTATACATTTGATAAATTTTACATTTGATAAAATTTAAATATTTAATAATATATTTAAAATACTTTATATTTTATATATTAGATGTTAACCGGTATACAATGTGACAAAAATATATATGATGGAAGGCGAAGTACAACCCAACCTATGGAAATGAGTTCTCTTTTAGCTGGTCCTGGTAATACAACACCTGGAACAGGAACATTAAGTAGTGGCAGTAGTCGAACATCCAATAATAGAGTACCACAATTTACTACTAATAATGTTGTACTGTTACAAGAACTTGGAGAAGGAGCTTTCGGTATATTACATATTGTGTACATTATATATATACAAAATAGTATATATTCTCAAATCTCGTACATATACAACTATAATTTTTTTTTTTTTAATTTTTTATAGGAAAAGTATATAAGGGAGAATTACAAACGGGCAATAAATGCGAACCTCCAATTTACGTGGCAGTGAAAACGTTGAAAGAGAATGCAAGTCCAAAAACACAGAGCGACTTCAAACGGGAAGTTGATTTGATGACAGACCTAAGGCATCCAAATATTATTTGCCTACTGGGTGTAATACTGAAAGGGGAACCAATGTGCATGTTGTTCGAGTACATGACCCAAGGGGATTTACACGAGTTTCTCATTTGCCATTCACCAAGATCAGACGTTCCATTGAACAATGGAAACGGAAAAATTCTGGAACAACCGGAATTTTTGCACATCGCATTACAAATAGCATCTGGTTAGATTTTAATTTTAATTAATAGTTTCGATATATATACAATAATTTATTAAATTTATTAAATTAAAATCAATTTATTAAATCAATTTCGTATCAGGTATGGAATATTTAGCCAGTCATCATTACGTTCACCGAGACTTAGCTGCGAGGAATTGCCTAGTTGGAGATAACTTAACAGTAAAAATCTCCGATTTTGGTTTATCTCGTGATATATACAGCAGTGATTACTACAGAGTTCAATCTAAAAGTTTATTACCTGTTCGATGGATGCCGCCAGAATCAATTCTTTACGGCAAATTTACCACAGAGTCCGACGTATGGAGTTTCGGAGTTGTATTATGGGAAATTTATAGTTACGGTTTACAGGTAAGGAAAAAGATCGTAAAAACTAAATAATGTTATAGGAAAAATAAAAAATTATCCAAACATTAAGCATTATAAAATATTTAAACGTTATATATCTTAATTTACAGCCATATTACGGATACAATAATCAAGAAGTAATAGACATGATTCGATCACGGCAATTATTACCCTGCCCCGAGGATTGTCCAACTATGATTTATAGTCTAATGATAGAGTGCTGGCACGAAGTAGCTAATCGCAGACCGCAGTTCCCGGAGATTCATCATCGTCTGCACAACTGGTACATAAACCAAACTTACCTGAGCGATTTCTGTAACGAATCTATCACCAGTTATTCCGGAAGCAGTCATAAAAGCACAAATAAAACCAATTCCACACAGTTATCAGCGCCAATATATAAGTGCGATCCGAAGGATATGAATTTCAAAGCGAACACGGATCAACAACCTTCATTCTGTAACTTAAACGACCACAGTAATGGTATCAAGATGTTGCCACCAAGCTTCCAGAACACAAACCTCATCGAGCAGAGGCCAAACTGTGGCTTCAATGAACATGGTACGCCGATGAAGACCTCTATCTATCCGAATCAAACGACAAATATCAATTTAAATGATTTCGACGAGAAACAGTGTTGCTCGCCAAAATTAAGCGGAGCGAAGAAAGTATTGCCTCCGGCACCTCAACCGATGAACAAAATAAATACGCCTAATGGAACTAGACCAATGCAAAACGGAGCACAATTAGTTGTTAGGTTACCAGACCCTAGTAAGGTCACTACAGAGACCAGGGTATCGAAGTGAATATAATTAAAGATTGTTTCACTTAGACGATTTTTGTATGAATTTTATAATTTCATAAATCACACGTTATACAAGATATATATCTATACCTCTACATTCGTTTCATAAGTAAAAGAATTCGATCTTCAAAGCTTTCGGGTAACGTTTGTTAAACAGGATAAGTAAACAAACCTCTCACTAATATCTAATCACTGCCATTTTCGTATTTATTTATTTCTTTCGATTGAAATATAAATATTTTATATACTGTCGATAAACACGTTAAAATTCACTATATTTCATAACTTATCGTAACCTTTTTTTATACATATAATATAATGGAATATACATAAGTATAAATACAAAATATATATACAATAGAATGTAAGCTCAACCCGTTTGATATCGTGTTTCTCTTGTATTATTTTATAATTAATTTTCCTTGTGTTTTATGGTATTTTGAAAGTATTAAAAAAATTTATGTTAATATGTATTTAAACATATTAACTAACAAAATGGATACATATTGATTTTATATATAAGTATATGAAAATTTTAATGTTTCGTTGTATTACAGTCACAATATTAAGTGATACTTGATTGATATGATATGAATTTTATACATTAAGTAGCTTCTATAAGACTTTTTATACTACTAGTTTTATTTATATTTTTACATACGCGAAATCATAAATTTTTGACTGATCTATTAGATTGTAATATAAATGTAACATCATGTGTCTGCCATGGTATATACCGTTTAATAAGATTTTTAAAAATGGTACAATAATCAATTGTTGGCTGTAGCAATACATTATTTGAAAGCACAATCTTATTGTGCATTTAATAGACTTTCAAAAGAAATATTTTATCTATGAAAATTTGTCAACTATCAGTGATGATTCGTTTTAAAAACGGAAAGCAATTCTAATCATATCTAAACGCGAACAAAAATCGAACATTTTTACGCATCTTTAAATAAAATTTCTATTAATTGATTAAAAAACAATTTGTTTAATACTGGTGAAAAAATTTCTTATATTATTTATATAATTTTATAAAATTCTATACTTTTGTACGTGGGGAAGAGAGAGGGAGAAGGAGTAGGAACTAAACTTACAGATTGCATGTTTTTCAATTATTGTCGAAATTTATAGAATTAATTTTCATACTTTTTTTAAGTTAATAAAATCAAAAAAAAAAAAAAAATAGATCCAAGATCTATTGATAGCGAAGATGAAATACGAAGGCTCAACGACTTTCGATTATTCGAAAAAGTTGTCGACATTGTGTGTAAATTATACAGAATTATATTATTCATGTATAGAGCGTAGAATTTATGATATAAAAAGCAGGCGTTATAACTGTATTCAAACAGTTCGAAACTAGTCTTTAGCAAAACTTGAGTGAAAAAAAAAAGGATTAAAATTATAAATAAAACGTAAATAAAAATTAACGTCTGCCTCGTTGCGATAGCGTGAATTATAGGATCGTAAATAAGCGAATTATAGGTAATTAACAAAAACCTAGAGTGAGAATGTTTAAACAAGATTGTATTATACTTTTTATAATTTTTGTATTAAGAAAGAGAGTCACAGAGAGACATTTCATCAGCCGAGAGGAAGCTGTCAAGTATTTAGAATCAATTTAAAATTAAATTAGAGTAACGATTTAATATATTATGTTAAAACGGAACTCTTATTTGAAGATAATGAGCTTACGAATCGGTATTTGTATTATTATTAATTATATTTTGTTAATTATATTATAAATTATATAATCTTAGTGACCGCATCGAGGGCTCGTTATCTATTAGACTTTAAGTTAATTTATGTCAACTATTTTGACAAAGGATCATAATATATATATAATTATATATATATTATAGTATTATATATATATTATATTATATATATATTTTATATATATATACACAATCAAATACAACATATATATACGATCCATGTTTTTCGTAAAAGCAAATATTATTTCATTTTTTTTCCCTTATGTCACACTTCGATATGAATCGAATTTTCGATTTAGCAGCAATATGTTCTGAATAAATGTTAAAATATGTAAATATGTTTATTAATTTGGTAATTTTTTCTTCCTTTAATAATTTTTTTTTAAACTTCTGTGGATATTCGATATTGAAAAAAAAATAAAAAATGTATGAAAACAAACTGCAATATTTTACATTTTTAAATTATGGTATTTTCATTTATTTTCTCTTATTAAGATTCATTAATTTTTATAAATAAAATACTATAATTTATATTTTAGATATTATAAAAATATATTATAAAAAAATATTTGATTCATCAATTATATTAAAAATGAATTCGACAAAATATGATTTTAAATTGATAATATTTACATTTATAAGAATATAAATTTTTATATTTTTTGACTTGAGTGATAAGTGTCAATATTAAGAAATTTTTCATTTGTTATAATTTAATGGAAAATTTAAAAATATAAAAAACGGAATATGTTTATAGCTCTATGCGCTAAAAATAAAGAAAGCAAAAAATATTAAAAGGACAAAAACACTGGGAGAATAAAAATTGAGAATTTAGTGCCAAGATTGTATTAATAATGATCTCTTTGATAATAGATTAATTTTAACTGATAATATGAATCAAATTTCTCATAAATTTTTCTAATTAACAATATGCAATTAAATGGATTTAAAAAGTTCTAATTTTTAATTATTGAAATTTTTTCTTAATGCACTATAACACTAAACAAATATTCGAACGTCGTAACTCACTCTTGATATTTTGTTCAATTATTTAAAATTAAAACAAATATCGCTCAATAACAATACAAATGAATGTATTTCTCATATCAAATGAATATCTTTACTCTATGAGATGATTAAAATTGAAAAAATATAAAGAATACGAAATTAGATAATAAATATCATGAAATATAATAAAACAAAACACATGATATCTTTTAAAATAATAATCACAAGAAAAATCAGAATGATCATACTTGCACCATCTATATACCATATTTTAATCTAAATATACATCAAAAATAAACAGCAAAAAAAAAATAATACGGCTACAATTTGGGAGTTCCATCTGTAGAGTGAAAATAGTAAAAGAAAGACAGAAAAATGAAACAAATAGGTCGCTGTCGCCATCTATTAAGTATCCAAAATACTATTCTAGAAGCAAGAAAAAAAGTAGGACAAAAATAAATCATTATCCTGCGAGCATCAAAAATATTTTTCCAAAAGTAAAAAAAAGCATAAACAATCAGTTTTTCATCTATTTCATCTACTTTATCAACAATGCAAAAATCTCCTTATCACAGACAAGAACAAAATATCGCGACATCTTACAAAATTTTATATCGTATAATTAGAAACTCATCCTAACCACGACGTTCCATTCATTCTTCTTTAAAGCAAAAATTTATGTCAAATCAATGATAAGTATTCCTCTCGATGTAGATTTACAAATTATTAAATCTTTGAATTGTGCAAAACAACAAAAGAAATTTTAAGGAAAACCGATGCGATAAACTAAATCTGAAATTAAAATTAAAATGATATCTTAATCTAATGTAAAATATAACTCTACATGAAATATAGATATGTTGTTTCACATATACATTAATATTTTATATTCGTTGGCATGAAAATATAAAATATTAGTAATTATGAAATTTCTAAAAAGGAAACAAAATTAAATATATTTCACATATTATACTTATTTTATTGATCATCATCGCTTTTAATATCAATATTATTTCCATTACCATTAATTATGGATTTAATTTAATTATGGATGCAGTTACAAATTCTATTTTAAGCAGTTTAAACAGTTTTCTAAAGTAACAGTTCTACAAGTCAATTATCAATTAAAATCATTTATATTTTAAAAATTTCTTACAAAAAATTTACTTACAAAAACTTATAAACTCTTGATTAAATATCCAGAAATATGTTAATTTTAAATGTAATTAACCATAATCCTTAATATATATAGTTCTAATATAGATAGTTCTTAACATAAGTACAACACAATTACTATATAATATATAATATATATACTATATAATATACTAATAAATTCTACATATGTTTTAATATATAATAATACAAAGATTTATTTGCAGATAGGTAAACCTATCTACAAAAAAATTTCAATAAAATCAAAGGAATTATACAAAATATAAGTATCTTTCATTGATTACATTACTCATTCTACATTCATTTTACATTTATTCCACACTCATTCCATTAATTTCTGATACAAAGAATTAGTAAAAATTTTATAGAATATAAGTTACTACAATAAATTTTTATATAGTTTATTTTATAATATATAAAATAAACTTATATTATTAATTATATAATATATAAAATAAAATATATAAAAAATTATTGTAGAAATTTATATTTATTAAAATTTTTATTAATCTTTTATTTATATTTTATACTCTTACAATTTTATACTCTTATATTTTTTTAATCTTGAATAAATACAATATATGTATAAATAAATTTATTTTTCAATTATATGATTCCTATCTACATAGAATCTAAATGTTTTTTTTAATGCCTTTCTCAATGCTCAAGGTATCTATGAGCTATCTATCTACCTATATAAAATTTGTTTAGGACCCCTCTTATAAAAAGATACCGATATTATTAAAGAAAAGGAAAAAAATATTATATTAAGTATTTGCATCTTCTTTAATTAATAATCTCAATAGTCTCTGAAAAAATCAAACTAAACAAATAATTAATAAAATTCCATAAGATATAATTATAAATTAGCAATAGGCTAAAATAGAATATTTTCTTGAAATATTGGTATTTTTACAAAGATATACCTGAAACAAATTTATTTAGAAGACTAGCAGAATAATTAAAGAAAAGCAATTGAAATAAGAAAAGAAAAGCAATTGAAATATTATAATCTGGAATAATATAAATTTTATAATGAACATTCAGTTATTATAATGAATATTCATATCATTGACGAAAAATTTAATAAAAAAAATTTTAATTTTAAAAAAATTCTTCATCAGCGATAAAAACAAATATATATCATGGCAATATTTTCTGTAAAACAAATGCAGGAAGTGATAAGGAGTATTGAAAAAGAAAAAAATCTAGCCAATAATATGCTATTAAAATTAAAATATCTCCCAATCGATATAAATATCCCGAGCAAAAAACCGCGAATGGAATTCATTTTGTATCGCAATACTAATAAAATAATATTTTTTTAGAAATTAAAGAAGAGTGCTTTAATATATTTATAATATTATTTAATTTATAGCTAACAAAAAAATGAAATATTTGGAAATCAATTATTTACGCATATTCTATGCATTCAAATTTAAATAATGCAACACTAGTGGCGAAAAAATCAGTGCAGTTTCCTTAATGACTGCTGTTGTACAATCATCCTTGTAGCTTTTTTAACCACTTAAAATGATCCAGGAAGAGGAACATAAGTATTTCCATAATCTTGGAAGAAAATGGAAGAAATTTGAGCATTTAATTTTCATAACACTATTTGAAAAAACGCAATTATTTATATTATATATATAATATATTTATATTATATATTTATATTATATATATTATAAACGCAATGCTTTTTAAAACAAATTTAATAAAAATCATTATTTTTATACAATTAAAAAGCTATTAATTAAAAATAGAGAAATTAATGATGAGTGATAAATTATAATAAATTATAATACTATTTTATAACTATAACAATTTATAATAAAAAATTGCGACATATTATAATTCGCAACATTAATGCAAACGCGAAAATTAAATCGCTAATTCAATCCGTTATTAGTCAATAGTAAGATTAATGCAAAACGCGATTTGCCCATAATGATTGAATGAACGATGAGCTAATGTGCAAATTGGTCAGACAATATATGTACTACGTATTACTAAAACGAACACAATAACAAAGTAATAACAATGATTTCCCATTCTTTAGATCTAGAAAAAATCCAAAAGATGAGAAATCATTTATTGCAGCTCTCTTCATGACAGTTTGTCGGACCTCTTCGATCTTCTTTTTTCGGGCGCAATGTCTGTTGAAACTTAAATAAATTCGAGATTCACTAATATCAAATTAAAAAAAAAAAAAAAAAGAAAAAAAGAAAGGACTAAATCGCGAAAACTAAGTGCATGAACGACCAATGATCGCAATGATCGTTCTCCGAATATGCACAGAATCTCTATGCACAGTGTAACATTCGTTTTGAAAGCAAGTAACCGCGAGCACGAAATTCAAAAAATCGAAACCAGAGATGAGTAGCGTTATCGTCCATTCGTCTCAATTTTATTCTCGATTCAGCTCAAATTTTATTCCCTGAAACAGATTGTCACGTGAAAACGCGTCTATCCGATCAGAGACTGTGATAATCTATCCGGTCCTACCTACTTATAATTAACAGACATATCGGAAGTATACTATCTATCCTATCTAGCTCTATTTTTGAAAAATATGACAAAATAGGCCAACCAATACATTTATTTTACGATTCTCACTCGGGCGCAAAAGCCTACACTAAGAAGAATGTCAGGATGCCTCCAACAGTCGAGCTTAGTACACATAACTCGTATACTCTAATCATATATCATTTTCCTGAAATCTAACTATGATTAACGACTATTGCGCGAAATGTGACAAAAACACATATATCTATATTTTAATTGTGAATATATTTATAAATATGTAATGTTTTCTAAAATTATCATCAGATTAAACGTAAGTACCATTATTGTAACCATTATTATGAAATAAAATTGTACAATTATTGTAAACTAAGATTGTACAATTATTGTAAACTAAAACTGTACAATTATTGTAATTGGAGACTAAAGATTAGTAATCTTGCTATTTATTACTATTTATATTTATTCGCAATATTTAATTGCGAATGTAATTATAAATTATGATATAATGTGTGACTAGTGAAAGAAATAATAATTGAAACGATAATAATTTCTCAGCCTAACCATATACACATAATGTAGAAAGTACGTCGTACATATATTTATCATAGATATACTAACTTATCGTCAGTTATTAAAAAATTTGTATTAGCTTATGAATTAAAATCATTATATCTTTTTCTCTTATTCACGTAACACTTACGGCACTTGAGTGAACTCCTGGCAATAAACATGGCAATGAAAGGGTTAAAATGAAAATCCTGCGCTAAAAAGATATTAATATATCCATTTTATATCTAATATTTTTTAACTTTGCATTATATAATCCAAATTATTTGTAATTGTATTTTATTTCATTAATTAAACAAGTTATTAAAATTTTGGGATATTAAATTTTTAATATTGAATTTAAAAAAAAATTAGAATTTACTGTAATTTAAAATAAAATTTAATGGAAATATCCTTAGCTAATTTCTTTATCGGAGCATATTTTCAAATTCATAAAAATACTATTTAAAACTTGTTGCTCTGATTCTAAAATCTGCCTGTTACTAAATATCTTCTTGCAAAATTTGATTCACATTTGAATAAAAATTGAACTTTACTATCTGCAGTATTATAAATCATATTAAAGTTATATGAAATTATTATATAACAATCACAATAATCAAATTGATTAAATAACTTAAAATTTTACTCTGAAAGATTTTGAATTGCAGAAATTCAAACTAATTATTGTATTATTGTACAATAATTATTGATACAATAATTATTATATGTTTTGGTATTAGAAAATTACTAAATATTTTATATTAATTATTTATTATTTAATAATTAATTATTTATTAATTATTTATTAATTAATATTAATTATTTATTTATTATTTAATAATTAATTATTAATTAATTATTTTATTTTTATATTGTATCAAAAACATGAAACGTAAAAAGACCTGAACTATCCTGCATTAATAAATATAATAAATAAAACATAAAAAAAATAATTGTTACTATTGAATATTTATTATAAATAAATATTCGCGGTCATTGTGCTCGCGCAAAATTCTACATATATAACCAGTCATTCATATCGATTCGAATCTTTCAACCTAGGATATGTTAAATGACGGAAAGAACCAAAAAGTATATGACTCATCATATGATGCGACAAATACCTTCACTGTTTTGTAACCTAGAAATCATCGAGAAGGTTATCAAATAGGAGGATAAAAAAAATCTGTGACAAAACATTATAATTTAAAACACAATTATGATTACTTGAAAAAATTGAAATACGAAACTATTAAATTTGCAAAAAATGCAAAATATTAAATATGTAATAATAATATGTATTACATGTAATAATGATATTGAAATACTAGAATTGAAATGCCAGTTAACTTCTCTTTAGAAGTTATATATAAAATAATAAAAATTAATAAATAAAAATTTAAATAGATAAAAGGATAATTACTTCGTGTGATGGATGATCACGTTATTCTTTTGAGAGAAGCATTCTATTTTGAATCAAAAACGAATATTTAAAATAGAAAATAAATAAATAAATAAAATAAAAATAAGAAACTAATAACGCGTCCGTATAAATTATAATCGGCGAACAAAAAATTGATTTTACTTTTTCTTCACGTTTGATTACTCTAATTAAATTTAATCAGAGCTATTGTTCTCAAAAAAATATTAAAAATACTATGACAAAGTAAAAACTGATTCTATTAACCGCATTGCACGTGGTCACAAATATTTTCTGAAATTAATAAAGAGTTATTAACTTTTAATTAATAAATTAGTAAAGGAGTGCGGAGAAATAGAAGAAGAAGCAATATCTTTTTGATATTTTTCTTCTTCTTTTTATCGAAAATTTGTTCTGAAAATGTTTATTTATTTTTTATTTTAATTATCAATTTTATATAAAAAATGTTGCTAATTAATAATTATACTGTTTTAATATCTGAATTAATAAAATATTCATTATCAGATTTTAAAATTTAATTTTTAATTATAAATCATTAAAGTTTTTCATAAATTTTTAATTTTTTCATTTTTTTTAACTAAAATATAATTTTATTATGAATTGTTTAACAACAATCATTAATAATCCAATAAAACAGAATACATATGAAATGTAATTACATATGAAATGTAATTTTACCATGAAAGAAAGTCAGTTCATATTGGAATTTTTTCCGTCTTTCAAATTAAATCAGTAATCAGATAATAATCTAAACGAAAAAAAAAAAGAATTTTTAAATATATAGATGAAATAAAATAAAAATAATTGATCACATATTAAAATAAAACAATAATCAAGCAAATTCCATCTTAAAAATAATATACACTTATGGAAAAAAATATGCACGTAGCACGCAATGAATAAATCATACATCTTAAAGAACAATAGATTTTCTAATGACTTTCTATGGATATCGATAGAAAAATAACGTGCCACTATTTCGAATATCAAATTAGAAGCAGAGTAGATGCATAATAATTTAGCAAGTTGAAATATGTTGAAACGTGTCGAAATGTCAAACATTACAATAAACGCGACCCAAATTCTTGGAAAAACGATATGAAAACAAATAATGAGCTTCGAACATTGAACAAAAAAGAAAAAAAGTATATAAACATTACGAAAAGATGCATTTAGAAACAAAATATTTTATAA
>NW_006263566.1:69166-74940 GCF_000469605.1 Apis dorsata | reverse complement strand
ATATTTATTTATATATATTTATATATTTATATATTATATATTTATTTATATATATAAATATTTTTCTTATATATTTATTACATGTATAATAATTTTTTTATATATTTATTTATTTATTTGTCTAATGATTTATTTATAGATTTTTCTGTAGATTTCTTTATTGTATTTATTTATATATTCATTTATATATTTATATATATTTATATATATCTATTTATTTATTATTTAATCTTTCATTTATTTAATTATTTATTCATACACTTGATCATTTATTCATACATCTAATGATTTATTTGTAAATTTTTTTGTTGCATGTTTCATTCACGTATATATAAATTTATTTATTTAATCTTTCATTTATTTAATTATTTACATATTTATTCTTTTGTCTAATGACTTATTTAGACTTCTTAATTTTGATGATTTAAATGGATTAATTTATTTATTTGTTCATTTAATTATTTATTTATATATTAATATATTGTAATTATCTAGATATGAATCATGAACAAATGAATGAATAAAAAAATGAACAAAGAATTAAATAACTAAAGATATAAATATATAAATTATTTGATGCAGGCATAAGTGAACAAAATAAAAAAGTCTAGAAATAAGTCATTTATTAAATAAATGATGAAATATGTATAATTTTAATTTTATTAAATTAAAGTAATAAATATATATATATTTTGATGTATACATAAATGATAAAATAAAAAAATCTATAAATAAATTTACAGACAAAAGAATGTGTAAAAAAATGAATATATAAATAATTCAATAAATGAAGAAATAAATAAATTAATTATTTATTGCATGTATAAGTATCAAAAATAAATATGTAAATAAATAAAACAAAAAATCTACAAATAAGTCATTAAATAAATATATAAGTGAATATATAAATAAATAAATATATTAATTTATACTTAAAAAATAAACAAAACAAAAAGTTTACAAATATATCAATAGGCAAATGTAATAAAAATTGAATAGATATAAAGATATAAATAGATATATAATTAAAAAAGTAGTTACATAAATAATTTTGAAAAATGATACATATATAAGTAAACAAAATAAAAAAATCTATAAATAAATCATTAGTTAAATAAATAAATAAATATATAAATAATTAAATAATTAAAAGTAATTAATATATAAATGATTTATACATACATAAGTGAACCAAATTAAGGATTTATTAGTAATTTATATGTATGATATTTGTTATTTCATTTGTATAATGATTTTTTTCTTGACTTTTTTGTGGATTTTATTCATTTATACCTACATTAATTTATTAATTTATTTAATTGTCTTTTCATATATTAAAAATTAGTTGACCTAAAAAAATGAATACATAGATTTACAAATAGTTATAGTAGAAATGCAAATATAAAAGAAATATAAAATGAGTAAATGTATAATGAAAAATGTATAATTTTAATAATTGAAAGAATAAATAAATTAATAAGAAGAATATTTAAATAAGTGTATAAAATAAATATATAAAGTAATAAATAAAGTAAATAAATGATGAAAAGTGATAACGAAAGTGAATAACTCAATAAAAAAAAAACATTAAAAAAGAAATTAAACAAATAAATTAAGAAATAATTGTGGAAATAAATAAATAAATAAAAGAATAAATAAATAACATAATAATAATATAACATAATAATAAATAACATAAAATAATAACATAATAATGTGGAAAATACATCGCGCACAATATGCAAAATGCATTGTGAAATCGCTGAAAAATTTTTATTTTAACTTAAGAACTATAATCATCATGCCTATTGTTTCTTTCTCACTCAAGTAGCACATGTGAGAGAGATTCTAACAATAGACATGGAAAGGATTAAACCTGAAAATTCTGAATTAAAAAGATAAATCAATATAAATATTTCATATCTAACAGATTAATAAATTGATTTTATATAATCTTATCGTGTTCTAAAATTATAATAATTATATTTTATTTTTTATCAATATGACAAATTATTCGAATTTTATTATTTTATAAAAAAGTTATGAATTCGAATATCTATTAAACAAATGACTAAAATACAATACAAGTAAATGATTGAATATTAATGAAAATATTCTTAGGAGATTTTTTCATATTTTCAAAAATAAAGAAGTATTGAAATTTGTAAGTTTTGATTTCAAAATATATCTGTTACGAGTGTTTTCTTGCATATAATATTCGATAAAACTATTATCTATTTTATTTTAAAAATCAAATTATTATAAAATATAATCAATTAAATTATTTAAGTAAAAATGAAATTAAAAATGATTTATTATGCTATGACATTATTTAATATTTATTTATTCGAATTTATTCTATTTTTAAATATCTAATTCATACATGGATATTCATATATTTGAATATTATATATTATACATACATATAAACATATATACATATAATTATATAAACATTACAACAATTATATAAACATACATATAATTATATACATTAAAAAAAATTGAAGTAAAAAAGATGAAAAGTTGATGGAAAATATTTAATAAAAATAATTATTCTCTCGCATAATTGAGTTACACTAATTCTAAATCATATTATATATATATTATATATAATTCTATATCATTCTATATTCTAACATATAAGAAAAGGAATATTTAAAAAAGAAAAATAAAATAAAAGACTAATGATATTTAAATTACACTCAGTAACAAACATTGATTCTAATTTCGATATTGACTTTTATAATTAAATCAATTAATGTGTTCTAACTAATTAAAACAACAAGTGTGTTCTAAAAAATATTTTCAAACACTGATTTTACCGATTACATTGCACGTGATTACAATTTTTGAATATATTGTATTATCATCAAATCAATCAAATATTGTATTAGCTACAAAACAAAAAAAAGTTAAAGAAAAAATGCAAAAATGTTTTTTTCGACATTTTACTGCTATTTTCTATCAAACATTCGTTAAAGAAATTACTTTTATACCTTTAAAGCTATGAATTTAAAGTTCAATAGAAAAATATAATATTAATAAAAAATCAATAACAATAACAATAACAATAATCAAGTTAACTTAATAATGATTTAATTTTTAATTGTTTAAAGTTATTTATAAAAATTACAAAAATTTAATTATAAATTTCATTTTTCTTTCATTTTTAAAAACCAAGCCAAATCTCTTTTATTTTTAAAAACATTACTATTATATTTATAAATAAATGCTATTCGTATTGAAAAAATTGATAATTCTACATATGAAAAATTTAAAAAATTTTCAGATATTTAATTTCCAACTTGATTTTTCTATGAACTATTTCATTCTTTCGTTTTTTAAATAATAATAACAATTCTGAAATAAATCTGAAATAAATGAAATAAATCAAAATTTCTGTTAGCATGAAAATACTCATAAGTACAGTTATAAATTAATTTCAATTTTGGCAGTGATTTTTTAGTTATATTAATTAATTTTTATTTAATAATATTTTATTTAATTATTTTATGATCTTTTCTTAACATTACAAAATTAAAAATTTACTTTTTTTAGTAGTAATATTCATAATATAGCAATATTTACAAAAACAATATAATTAATTGTATTTTATTTGTGTCGCGTGTGCACGCGTGTATGAATATGTATTGTTTTATATATATATAATATAATTCTAATTCTATCTTTCATATTTTTTCACATGTATTTTTCTCAAAAAAAGGTGATATTATAATAAGGTATAGAATATTTATAAATATAAGATTATTAAATTCTATGATCTTGGCTGAGTCATCAAAAATTTATCAAAAATGAAAAAAATTTACGGTATCAAATGACGAATTAATATGGACTAAACTTCATCACATTCGATAAACAAACCGCAACTTCTGATTGTGAAAAATTTAATCTATATAAAATATTTCGGAAATACAATCAAGTCAATCAAATTTTTGGTATGCATGGAACAATCATTTACTTATTAGAGCCTAATATCGGAGACAAAAATCACAAAACAATCTTATCTTATTGTCAAAATATTCAATCCATTAAGTTTGCTGCTAATTATTTATACAATTGCTAGTTTAAGATAAATTCTTATTTGCAATTGTTAAATCATTCATTATGTTTATCAATATATTTTTTATGAATTCTGCGATGCAAGCAAATAAAGCAATGTGTAACCGAATAATATGTTAAAAGTGATTATAAGAAAATAAGAAAAAAATATTGTTAGAATAAAATTTTATTATTAATTATATTATCATTAATTATAGTAAATTATATTTTTAATATAATTATATTTTTAATATAATAAATTATATTAAATTATATTTTTATAATCTAACATACTTTTAATAAATAAAACAAACAAAAATAAACTAAAATAAAGTAAACGAAACAAACCATTGATTGATTTTTTTTTTATATATCGCGAAACGTTACTAAACAATAATAATAACGCTTAGCGGTTTAGGATATCTACAGTAATCTATAATAATCTCTTAATAAAAAAAAAATCGAAATAAAAGATTCTGATTTTTTACTTTCTAAAATGATAAACGTTAAATTATGTTTATTTTATTTCTAATAATTTCATTGTAATTTTTATTACATTTATATGCTGATGAAACATATAAATAAAAAGATGAAGATATATAATTTTAATTGAGTGAAAAAAGGAAATTAATTATATTTATTTTAAGAAAAAGTATGTTTATTATGCAATGTAAAAAATTGCAATTCTGACAAAATCTAATGAAGATAAATTTCAATAGTGTTCATAAAAACTTTAATACAAATTTTTGAATAAATTTTTTTTTAGAAAATATAACTAGAAAGAAGAGGATTATGAAAATAATTCTGAAAATAATACTGAAAATAATAATTAAAATAAAATTTTAAAAAAATAAAATTTAACTGAACAATAAAATTCAATCAACTTTATAATTAAAGAAAATTTTTTATTAGTAATATTCTAAGTTTAAAATTTTTCATTTATTAACAAAGGAAAAACAAATCGTTCTTAGAATAATTTAGTAAAAGGAACCACATTAATAAGTTTTGAACTACTTTTAATAAATATAAACATAAAAATTAAACAATAACGATAATAAATATAATCCAATAATAGAGAAGATTCAAAATTATTGTATTGAAAGTGATATTGAAACAAAATTGATATAGAAGAACTTAAACATAATATTTATTTATTTTTTTTTGTAATTATATGAATCTCCAGATTCATATAATTTTAAACATTATTTGATATTTAAGATTATAAAAAATCATCATATAATAAATATATTCTTCAAATGATTATAATTTATTTAAAAAAAATTTCGAAGATAGAATATTAACATGGCTACGTAAGAAGATATATTTTTCTTATAGAAATATAAAAGAAATATATTTCTTATTTGTTATTATTAAAAAATGGCAGTCAAAAAATTTACTATATTATTTGCGTATATATATAAAACAATTTGATTTTATTTTACATTTGATTCAATGCATTGATAACTATATTTCAATATTTAATAAAAAGGCAAAGTTATAAAGATTCGAATTTTTCATATACTATTTCATCATATTTATTATTAAGTTATTATTAAAATAATTCCAAAAACATGCAAAGTTATATAGATATATGACAAATAAATATATAATAATAATAATAATAAATTTTAATTTATTTGCTATTATTGTAATTTCGTAATCTATTTTCATTTATTAATTTATATAACAGAAATAATCTTCTTTCGGATAAG
>NW_006263566.1:61775-68985 GCF_000469605.1 Apis dorsata | reverse complement strand
ATTTTATGTTAAAAATTTCATTAACAGAAAACCTTATATCTTATATATGTATATGTATATCGTAATCTATTTTCATTCATTAATTTATGTAATAGAAATCATCTTCTTTCGGATAAAATATTTTATGTTAAAAATTTCATTAACAGAAAACCTTATATCTTATATATGTATATGTATATCGTAATCTATTTTCATTCATTAATTTATGTAATAGAAATCATCTTCTTTCGGATAAAATATTTTATGTTAAAAATTTCATTAACAGAAAACCTTATATCTTATATATGTATATGTATATCGTTTTTATGATATGACCAACAAAGATATTAAAACTCATTATTACTACACTCGCGGATTAAGGGATTTATTAGTGATTTTCCTATAAAAATCTTAATTTTTTATAAAAATAAAGACAGTAATAGAAAACTTCTTGTTTGATATTCATTTTGACATATAAATATTCTATGTAAACAAAATTTTGAGAACATTGTTAATTAGAGAAATGCAAATTTTTTTGAAAATAAATAATTTTAATTTTGAGTACTTTTTAATAAACTTGTAATGAAAATTATATTATATTATTATATTATATAATTCAAATTTACTTCTTAAAAAAAAAATGAAGTGATTCTGGCTATTGTTAAGTATAAGTTTAATATTCTTATTATACAAAAATTTAATTTCATCTTAATTTATTTTATTTTATTTCTGATTATAAAATTGGGATTGATAATACTACAACAAAAAAAAAATTACCATTTATATTGAAAACTCTATAATTCTAATTATTCTAATATTAGATATAAAGTTTTCTAAGTATAAACAGTTTTTTTTTAAATTTATTTTCATTAATTTAAAAATTCTTAAACTAATAATAGAAATAAAATATAATTTGCCGAGAAATTGTCTATTTGAAATAAAGCTAATAATATTTTCTTATTTTTATGTATATGATAATATAAATAATATCGGATCGATGATGTTTATTGATGTTATTCTATGTTTTTTATTATTTATTCTATGTTAATATATATAACATCTATTAAGGTTATTAAAAATACAAAAAAAATATTTTTAATCCGTACAATAAATATGTTCTATATATTTAATTAAAAATTTATTTTTATATTATTTTGAGATTAAAATTATTATATAATATTCATATTTAATTATCTAATTATCATATTCAATTATCCAATTATTGATTTTACTATAATTAATTTTTAATGATTTAATTAATTATATAGTTGTTTAGTTAATTATATAGTTATTATATTGTTTAGTTAATTATATAGTTAGCATTAGTTATATAGTCTTTGTTGTAATTTCATATACTCATTACTATGTAACTTCATTCAGATATTATTCTTATAATAGTCCATCTAAAATATAATAAATAATATTGCAATTTAAAAATATTAATGACATTTTTCATAATATTTAAAAATATCTATCTTCTTTCTAACTTTTATTAATTTTATAAACAATATGTGTAAAATTATTGCTAACAAATCTTTTGTTTTCATTTTAAATTTTAAAATCTAAAAATTTAACTAATTCATATATACAAAAAGTCATTTTATTTCTGATTTAAAGATTTAATTGTTTTAGTTTTAATTGCATTTGTTTTCAATCTTAATGGTATTTTGTTAATTGCTATTTTTCTTTTAGAATCATCTATAAATATAAATTTTAATTCTTATAATATATATTAATGTTATTGAGTAATTAATTATCATTCTTCAAAAAAATAATTTAAAAAATTTATAAAAGCATAAAAAGTATATATATTATTATGTAATAAATTTTATATATTCTAATATTTTTTGATGAAACTTTTGTTTTTTTTTACATTTAATTTGACTTTAAATAAATCTTTTTCAATTGTAATTGTTTTTTTAATTATATTTCCTTGCGCTTTAATCTTGCTATCTTATATAAGTTTATTAATAATTAGAGTTTATATTAAGTTAGTTTTTATCAATTTATAATTAATTATAAATTGTATAATATATAATTGTATAATAAATATCTTTCATTAATTATATATCATATAAAATACCATGATACCACATAAAAAAACAAAATATATAAAATATTTTTAGCAGAAAAAAATATTTTTATAATTTATATTTTTAATAATCTTTTAACAGTAATGGAAATATATTGATTAAAGTAGAAAAAAGTTATCATAAGAATGGAAAAAGAAATGCAAATTAAAAAAAGTAAATGATAAAATAATTAAAATGATAATTATTAAATAATATTTAAAATAACATTTTTGAAAATTATTCATCCTCAATTTTTTAAAAAGAAATATCTGCAATAAAATAAAATAATATAAATCCGTTTTATATGAAAAATCGTATATCAATATGTTATAAGATATCAAAAATTCATTAAAAAAATAAAGTTATGTTTCTTGATTTGACTTAATTAATTAGATTAAAAATATACCTGAAGAAATAAAATATATATTTTTTTTTTCTATCAATTATTTCATTTATTTAGATTATTTGTAATGCAAAGATGAAAGATTGGATAGAAATACAAATCTAATTTATTTCTGAAATTTTCAGAAGTAAAATATAATATTATATATATATGTCTACAACCAGTGAAGAAGTGTATATTTTCATTATCTTTGGCATTCCGTTAATTATGTTTTTATTTTTTTATGTGACATGATTTTGTTTTATATGACATGATATGTTAAAATCATTCTTTTATTTTTTTAATTCATATTTAAGAATTATATAAAATTTTTTATTTATTCATAGTATGCATATGTATAAAATGTGTTGTCTTGCTATTTAATATTTCAAAATTAAAACTATAATTTAAAATTTGAAAATATTATATTATAAGTTTCTTCGAATTGAAGATGGCTGTTAAAATCAAAAGTGTAAATGATTTTGGATATTGTACAAATAGAATGCTTAAACTAATATTACTGCTTGAAGAATCACTTACTACTGTAGGATTGTATATTCGTTTATATTATGAGCTTTGAATGAACGAATATGAATGGTATCAATTCTTGAATGGTACTTAATTCCTTGCGGCTAACTATAATGATTCTAACTGTACTTTAATGTACACTGTATCGTCATTGAATTCTATTTAATTTCTATTTCTATTTCAACTTAATTGCAAAACTATCGCGAGTCTTGATTTTTCTTCCAATCCCTGCTTTTCGGGAAAAATGCACACTGAGAAAAAATTAGAGGGATCAATGATCGCGTTGGAGGGTGACTTCGAAGGATGGGCCCTGGCGAGATTGCTGCGCGTGGGGGTCAGAATCTGCGTTCATTTCCATGGTAGTACATCGCATGGGGTGCAAATGTATATGGAGCTTGTGAAGTGGCCGTTGCTATGATACTTTTGTTTACATTAAAGATCCGGAAAACATTAGAAAAACCATGCCCGCTCATAAATTATTGTCAGGTCATTGACGTTACTCAAATTATTAAAAATAAAAACTAGGTTACCCGACCGCTTCACAAGTCCTGTTCTTAACAATATCACCTTAACAAATATCAAATAACTACGTGTATTATAAAACTCAATTGGATTTAAAAGAACCAATAATCACATAATCAGCATGTAACTATTTATAATTATATATATTTATATATATTAATTTGCAATAATTTATAGAATACATCAAAAAATGCATTTTATTTCTTTATGTTCGACTAGCAAAAGCAACAATGGCGTGATAAAACTTATAACAATATAAAAGATATTATAGCAAATCCAAAATGTAATGAAAAATGAAGTTTATATAATTTTTTTTTATTAAAATTTTAGATAATTTTTAATAATTTAATTTGATTATTTGTTTAAAGAAATAACTACTCTAAAAGATTATATATTCATGTATTTCATTATTAAAATATTTTATAATCATATTAATATCATATTAACAAGAAATATATATATTGAATTTATAATTTTTATAATAATTTAATTGAATTATAATCATTTTTGTATAATCTTCTATATAGAATATTTATATATACAAGAAAAAGAATTTTATATTACCAAAACAAAAGATAGCAAGATTAAAATTCAAAAAAATAAAAGATCTACAATTGGAGATTTGATTGAAATAGAAATTAGATGCAAAAAGAGAACAAAAGTTTCATCAAAAAATCCTAGAATACATAAACTCTGTCATATTTATAAGTTATAACATAACATAACATAATAATATATATTTCATATTAAATTTTTTAAATTTTATAATATATATATTATAATTTTTTAAATATTTTTTTGAAAGATCTTGATTAATTTACTTAATAATATTATTACATTAATATTATTTATTACAGATATAAATTGGTTCTACAAAAGAAAAATAAGAATTAAAATATGTAAATTTTATCCAGAATGCAGAATTTAAAATTGCACAATTTAGTATTAAAATTAGTATTGAAACCAATAATGTAACAAGTGTAAACTAATAACTAATAATAAATGTAAAGCCAGTACATCTACTTTGCATAATTTAACAATAAACGATAATATTATTATAACGATTACTAATTTAAATTAATTTTGAAATAATATGAAAATAAATTTTTAGTTAAACATATCAACACATCCATTATAAACATAATATGTAAGCATTATACATATGTTTATATATATTTATATTTATATCATATTATATTATATTTATATATTACATATATATTATGTAATATATGTAAAAATAATATTATATATAATATATAAAAAATATGTAATATCTAATTATAATAATGTATATATAAATATAATATAATATAAAATAATGTATATATAATTATAATTATTAATAAAAAATATTTTATAATATTTCAGTTCAAGCTTTTATTGAAATGCAAGAAAATATTAATCCATTCGTGTTGATTTCCTATTAATTGGTAATATATTTATTTAAAAATTAGCTTTAAATATATTTCAAAGTAATAAGAAAAAATAATTTAATTTTTAAGTAAAAAAATAATTTTAATTGAATTTTTTTAGTAAATTATTTAATAATTTTTTTGAAGTAAATACTATTTTATTGTATTAATTAATTTATTTGTATTTAATATTTTTTATTTTTTAAGGATTTAATTTATATAGTTTCAATAATTGTAATTAGTTTTCTTTTTTTATATTTTTTTATATTTTTGATTATAAAAAAAGAAGCGTATGTAATGATTATAATTTTTTTTCTCATTTTATTTTTCATTCATAAAAAGAAGAGGTATAAATTATAAAAAAACTACAGATATCAAATCATTTGAGGAAAGATAAAAATTTATTAATTTATTATATTTAAATTTTTTAAAAAATGTAAATGAAATAATTTTCTTCTTTTTTATGCAGTACATATAAAGTAATAAGTAATAAATAATTTTGAATTTTATATTTGAATTTTTTTAATATAACAAATTTTCATGCAGATTTTAGAATATATTTTTATGGATAAAACTTACATAATGCGTGATAATTTTAATAAAAAAATTATAATATTTTTTTCTTTATTATATAGGCAAGAAAAAGAAAAGCAAATACAATAGCAAAATACAATAAATGTACAATAAATCTATCTATAAATTGAAGTTTCAAATATTTCTTGATAATTCTTATTTTATACATATTTGATATTGAAAAATTTGAAATACATAAATAATTTTCATCATTGATGATTTTATTTAAAATAAAATAAAATATATCGAATTAATTAATATATTCATTTAATTGATAATTATACGTTAACATTGAATACATTTATTTTTATTTCTAAAAATAAAAAATATTGTATATATATAAAACTGTTTTATTTTAATGATAGACGAACTTTAATCTTTAAATTTCTAATAAATATATAAATATATATATATAATAATATGTACGATTTTTGAAGTATTTTTAATAATGCAAAAACAAATATTTCAAATAAAAATTGATCTATTGAGTTACAAATAATTATGATCATCAGAGATGTTTCTTTTTTCAAAAAAGCAAGATCACTTATATTTTTTTTAAATAAATGTATTTTTGATTTCATTATATAACTAATGTCAAGATTAATATGTAACATTATTAATATGTAATTATTATTATGATTTTCAAATAACTTTGGCAAAATTAAATTGAATTCACAACAATATTAACTGAAATTTGATTTAGTAGATAAATTAGATGTTTACAAATGTGTATAATTATTTTTTGTTTTATAGAAGAATAAACGTTTCAATTTGTTTATATGAAATTGTACTGGATATTTTATATTATAATAAATACTCAAATTATATGTTATTTTTTACAAAATTTCGCTCTTTTTAAAAATTTTGAAAAATTGAGGTATTAATTTTCGTATATTTATTTTTTTACAGACTATGATAATGTCATAGATTTTTTTTTGGAATTTGCAGATTTTATAAATAATAGACTATAGGTATTTCTATAAAAAAAGTTTATAAGAAATAAAATTATCAATCGGCTCTTTTTTGCAATATGTTGATAAATTCAAAATATACCAAATATATCCGATTCGACTAGATTAAATTTGCATCAACTTTTTTCGACATTGAAAGCAGATAGATTGAAAACATTTAGTTTTTCAATGTTATATAAAAAACAAACTATGAAATTTCAAATATTAATAAATATAAATTTATTATTAATTTATATTGTATGAAAATATAATATTAATAATTTATCCCATTTTTTAAAATATTATAAATATGATAATTTTATAAATATTTCTCAATAGAATTCTTATACATTATATGCATATGCAGAATGTCTAGAGATATGAGAATATTCGTAAGACGTTCTTGAATTATCTAAGAATTATACTCCGCACTTTATGACTAATCTTAATAAAAAAAACGAAGTATTTTTTATTAATAATTTTATTAATAAAACTGTAACAAAAATTTTTGCAAAAGAAAATGTTGAAATTATCTCAAAAATCTCCAGTTCATGAATGTTCTTACATTTTTGAATCTATATACATTTCATGTCATTGAATATCTTAAACATCTAAAGCTTTAAAAATCTGATTTTATTTCACATGCTATAAATATGAAATCTTTCCTATAATACTACAGCAAAAAATATTGTTAAATAATATTTTTTTTGTTAAATAAAATTTAATTTATATTAATATAAGATATACAGAAAGACTTTATACATACTTATGTTATTAACTTCTTTTAGA
>NW_006263566.1:54785-61357 GCF_000469605.1 Apis dorsata | reverse complement strand
ATATATTCTAAAAAAATCCGGAATTTGAATCCGAAACAATATGACCATAAGAGAAATTTTCTATTTAAATTGCCATTTTTGATACTTCGGGTAACATTTATATTTATTTATTTATATTTGTTTATCTTATCAATTTTGATAAGTCCTATTCTCTTCCTTTTATATAATTAATAGATGTGACCTTTATAAATAATAGAAAAAAAAATACATATAATACATACATTTCAATTTATTATTATTTTGTATTTTGTGTAATTTATTATTATGTCAATTTATTCAATTAATCCAAATTTCACTAAATAAATTCCGCGTTTGTTCCAACAGCAAGTTCCTGATTTTCGCACAGTATCAATTTCATTTTATATCGAATATGTAAAGAAATATAAATACAAAAAACTTCTTTATTTGTAACGTGATCCAAGAAACTTTTTGAAATTTATCATGTCCCAATTCACATTACTTGATAAAAAACATATATACGCGGAGATATGCAAAAATTCATTTTGCATTCAGATTTTTAACCGATTTTTTGGAAAAATACGAAGAATTAATGAAAAAAATAAAAAAACATCTTCCAGATCGGAAAACAATTTGAAAAATCATTTGAAGCAGCGTTTCATTTCAAATTATTTGAATCGCCATAACAACGATTTTTGTGTCTACAATTTTGATCAAAACCGATTTTTCGGTGCAAAATTCGACGTAATTCGGCGAAATTGAATTAGAAAACGTTAATCTGATCATTTTCGAAGCAGTTTGTTGCATTTGAAAATAGTAACAATCTTTAAATTAAACAATGCTTAAAAAAAAAAAGAAAATTTAATATAGAATTAATAATTTGAAAAATAATTTGATAACTCAGAAAACAGATGAAAAGATTGAAAAAATAGATTAAAACAGATATATATATAATAATGACTAATATATAGTAAAACGGTCATATTTTACATGAAACACAATAATTTAAATTATTCGATTATCTAAAACTATATTATACACATTGATTACTGATATTACTATTATTATATTATTAGTTTGTAGTTATTAGTTTGATTAATTGTAAAGTCTTGTAATTTAATATATAATATATAATCAGTCACAAGAATTTTTATATATTATCTTATAAAGAAATTCAATTATTATGAAAAAATTGATTTTAATGAAAAATATTATATAAAGCAATATATTAAAAAGTTATATATAGAATAATTTATTTTTGGATAAAATATTTTTTTGAGTATGTGAAATCAACTTTCATTTTTTTATGTTTCGTATATAATTTCTCCCAGAAATATATTTTTTATTATTTGTGATAATAGAGCATTAAATATTTTATAATTTAAAATTTTGTTTCATCTTGAATCATTGAAATGAAATTATCTGAAGAAGCAAAAATTATTATTGACACTTCAAAAATTGATTTCACTACTTTGCAAAGATATTTCATAATAAAAAAAATGCTTTCGTATTATTATATTCGTAATATTTCATATAAAACAAAATTATTGTTAATTTCGATAACACAAATTTAATTGAATTTATGTAAAGAGAATAAAAACTTTTGCAACTAACTATACATATAAAATTCTTGACAAATTGATAATAAAAAAACAAATAAATTTTCCATAAAATGGACATTTAAATTAAAAGAAGTATTTTGTTTTGACATAGTATTTAAATTATTAAAAAAAATTAAAGACTGATCATATTTTATGTGTATATATACATATTATATATATAATATATATATTGTATCCTTCTATAAAAGTGAAAATTAAAGAAAAAAAATTTTTGATAAAAGAAATAATTTATATTTTTATGAAAAACGATCATATATATCGTCTAGTAATATTAGTATTATCTGTTCGATAAATAAATTCATGACATCATATATTTGTTAATTAATTTATTAGAACTGAATATATAACAAATTATATTAAAATAATATTGCTAACAAGTATGCTAAATTATTAATTTATAATAATGTGATATATTGTAAATATATATATTTTAAATCGAATGCTATTATAAAAGTTAAAATATATTTAGGTTATTTAATTTAAATGTTGTTTTCTGTCGTCACGTTTATTTATTTTCTAATAAAATTTCTGTGAATTTATCTTTTGTGAATCATATTCATATATATTAATATTATATTTCAAAATACAATATAAAATATAAAAAATATGAACAAATATAATGCATAATTTCAAAACATTGTAATAAATAAATAATACGTAATTACATTACAACATATATGAAAGTTTAAAATTTGACATTAAAAAAATTAAGAAAAATATAAGAAAAAAAAATATCTATCGTTTGAAACAAATAAATATTTTAATAAGTGTTCAGTGAAGTATTTTAATTTTCTTGTATATTATTTCTTTTATTTAAAAATGTAAAAGTATAAATAATTTAACTATTATTCTCTACAATATTTTTACAAGTTTAAATTATAAAATTTAAAATTGTTTATATAATAGAATTTTAGAACATAAATAAAATCTCATATATAGTTTCAATGCATATTAATTTTCACAGTTTTGTTATTTTGAACATTATTTTTTTTAAAATATTCTTTCTAAAATATATAATGTAATTAGAAATTATAATAATAATAGAAATATTTAAATTCATAATAGTTTTTATGATTAAATAGTTTAATAAACATTCATAATAATAATAATCTATTTAAAATATATTTTGTTCCATAGTCAGATTTAATTCTCTACATTATTAATTAAGAATAATATTATTTAGCTACGTCTTATGAGGAGCATTTGAGGAAGCTATTTTCTGATTTAAAACTACACTAAATGGAATTCATAAATATTCCAAAATATGTATATAAATTTCTAATGGATTTCATGGTTTTTGTTATAAAAACAAATAAAATATGATGCAATAAAAAACCTAATGAAAAAAAAATTCATCAACCGAAGCATATGTAAACTTATTACTGCACAACTGCTCAACTTTTTTCTGTAAAAGATAAACTTATAATATGAAATAAAGGTCCAAGATAATATCGTTCGGATTTGTTCAATTGCTATTAATAAATTTGTAATGAATGACAACACTTGTTTCATTAGAATCCATTGCATTTTGTGTTTTCTTGTGATGAAGTGGAGAAGGAAGTTTTGCTACTAAGTGTTCTTAAATGTCGTTAAGTTTTCATAAAATCATAAAATTAAAAATTAAGCTATATATTATTAAAATAAGACAGATATTAATATCAATGACTTTTATGTTATAAATATTTCAATACTTCTTCTTTTTAATAGAAAGAAGTTCATCCAATGTGTCTGTCAGTGTACATCAACATATACAGGCAGGCCTAAGATGTTATGCAGAAATATAGCTGTTAATTTTAAGGCTATTTTATTCTATTATCTTTAAACGTAAATAATGAAACGAAGCAAGAAATTTAGTTACTATATATAGGAACTTTTGATCCTTTGGTACAACGGATATCTAAAAATATAATGGCAGTAAAGTATAAAGCTTGGACTAAAAATCCATTAGATTAAAATATTCATTTTTCTGTTTTTGTTACAAAATTAAAATAGACAGAATCTAACATCGTTATTTTCTTCTTCTATGTTTAGAGTAAACGTTGAGATATAAAAATATTTATTTATTTATAATTAAAAATATATATTGAAAATATAGCATTCACGAAAAAAGTTAAAATCATACTTAATATTAAGGAATAAATATGAGAGAAAGAATAAAAAAACCAATTCGAGTCATTACCATCTTCGTCACGATTAATATCAATCGATTTATTTGACTCATGAAATGGATGACATTCACGACCAGCAGAAGGTTACAATAGCAGCATTGTAGCTGAAAGCACGATGTCCACGACAACCACAGGAAAGAAGACGTTACAAGACTACCGCACCAGATTATCAAGACGTTCCAAACGACACGCAAGAAGGAACTGGAAGTTATTCTAAAACCACCGATTTACAGAAGACCGCATTCGATATACAGAACATATCTCAGATCAATTGGTATCCAAAGATATTAAGAACGCGAATCTTCGACTGGCCATCGGAAATAGAGCACCAGCCTGATGAATTCTTGCAATCATTGCGTGACGATTGATGGACAGTGATTCGAATTAGATTTAGAGAATAATTAATAAAAAGAAAGTAATATTAACTAGCTATATAAAATCGATAAATTAAGAAATATAGAGAATTTTATATTTCGCTCAAAGTTAGACAGTGTAATTTTTGTACGAAATACGCTCGCATTAAACTAAACTTAATTTATGCATTTTATAATCTTAACTTAACTTAAAACTAAGATGCATGCGTCCCACGATGATTCCATGATGATCTCATGATGATCCAGTAACGATCCAACGATACGATGTCCCTTATAGGGGTTTAATAAAGTGATAGTTGCACTCCAGTTTAGATGACCAAAATATCCAAAAGAAAATTAGCACAATTTTACGCAGATACTGCGTAGATTTTAGCTTGATATCAATTTTTAAAAATTTATCTTTAGAAAATTTTCGAAGAAAATTTTTCAAATAGTTATCTATGAAAATGAATATCAATTACTAAGTCTTACTATGAGGAGGTGACTACGCATCAATACCCATCTAACATTAAAAAATTAAATGCAACAACAGTTAAATATATTAAGAACACATAAAGTACGAAACATTAAAATTAATATAATATAAATAAATTAGAAAAATGTAAAATATAAATAATTGATAATCAAAATGAATTATAATTAATAATTAATGTAAAATAAATTATGAAAAAAACGGAAGAAGAAAAAATAAGAAATAAAAATTGAATAAATCTGAAAAAAAAAATTAATTCCGAATGAAATTATTATTTATTAATGTATTGTAATAGCAATTTATCGCTCGCAATTAATCCCACATTGTGACAACAATGAGACTTAATTTATACTTTAATACTATTTTCATTCATCTTAATTTATTTATTATAATTAATAGTAATATAAATTGTAAATTTATAAATTTAGGATTTAATTAAATAATAATAAAAATAATAATTAAATAATAATATATATCTATAATAATAATATCTATAATATCTATAATATCTATAATATCTAAATTAAAAAAAAGAAAACAAGAAATAAATAGATAAAATAATAAATGAAAATTATATATTAAGAAATACATTATAAAATAAATGTTTAAATAAATGAATGCAGATGATTAAATAAATGAAACGATAAATAAATATTAATTAAAAAATAAAATAATATATGATAGTAATGTTAAATAAATTTGATTTGATTATTCACAATAAATGATTAAAAAATGTTCTTGATATTATAAAAATTTAGTTAAAATATCATCGATTTTCTCGACATATAAGTTTGTTGAAAAATGACTCTATTGCATGTATAGATCGCTGTCATTGTCATGAAGTCGGACGAAAACGTATGATTTCTACTGATTGCGCCAAATCTGATTTATTGAGTACAATGACGAATAATTCAACAATTTTTTAACTTCTACTATTAATTTATAATATCATAATAATTTATTACGATAAAAAATTAATATGTCTTTTATATTTTTATTGCTTTATCACGCCTTTAACAATTTATTACGATAGTAAACATAATAATTAATATATTTTTATGTATAATAATTAATAATAATTAAAAATTTAAATGTAATAATTAATATATTTTTATAAACTAAAACTAAATTTTAGATTTCTGTGATATTTGTTTTCAATTCAACTATAATTATCCAATTATAATTTTATTGAGATATTTTAAATGCCATTTTATATGAAAAACAATTATAGGTAATTTATATATTATAGGCCATTTTATAACTATAAATTAAAATTAAACGGATAGTGATTAATCGAGAATAATGAAATTTAATATGAAATAAGAATTTGTAAATGAGAATAAAGAAGAATATTTGATATTGAATAATAATGCATAATTCTTGTTTTATTTGCTAATAAAAATTTTTGCTAATAATCATTTCAATTGAATTTAAATAAAATTCAAATAATCATACAACATTTAATTCATTACTATTATATCAAAAAACCTAAAGTATTTAGTTTTTACTATTCGGATCATGTATACATGTAATTGATTAATGAGATCAATAAGGTTAAATAAGGTTTTGATGTTACATTTTCTTTAAAAATCTGCGATTATTATTTAATTTTTAAATCCTAAAATCATCTTCCAATGTATATACATGATATAATAATTATAATATATAAAGATGATATATAATATACAAATTACTTCGGAATTCCTATTAAAAATTCATTCCTATTAAAAATTTTCTATAAATAGAACAATAATTTTATAATAATAATAGTTATGAGAATAAAAAATTAGAAATTTAAAATCAAATTAAATTAAAAGATAAAAGTTTTTTTTTAAATTAAAAATTAGAAGTGAAAGTTAAAAATTAAATTGAAATTAAAAGTTAAATAAAATTAAAAGTTAAAAGTTAAATAAAAAATTAAAAATAATAAAAAATAATTTAAATTAAAATAAAATTAATTGAAAGGTAAATTAAAATC
>NW_006263566.1:44700-53572 GCF_000469605.1 Apis dorsata | reverse complement strand
ATTGAAGAATAAATTAAAATAAAATTAAAATTTAAATATAAATAAAATTTAAGTTAAAAATTGAAGTAAATTAAGAATTAAATTTTAACAAAAATTGAACTCGATGTGTTTGTTACAAAAATTTGATTGAGAAAGTTCCTAATCATGATCATTCCTAAATCATGATCTTTTTTTTCTGAAATCGCGACGCGATGTAAAATAAAAATGATTGGATTTAAATATTTTATTTGTTCTGGAAAAATGAGTTTTCTTTTATAATTCAATTTAATTATTGTTAGATTTTTGTTATTAATTTCTATTACAATAATATATAAACATATAAGAATTAATATATTTTTTTTATACAAATTAAATATGATTTTACATTATTTTTTTTAATTTGTAAGTTATATTAAAATATTTTAAATGTTATTTATTAATATTAAAAATAATTATAATTATAAATTAAAATCGTCAACCAATCGAAAATAATCACAATATGATGAAATAAAATTTTTAATTTTTGCTATAAAATCTATTGAAAGAATTCTTGTATTATTTCAATATATAATAATTTTTATTCAGTTTTATATAATTTTATGCTTTTCTTATGCTTTATTTGCTTTGTTTTTATTTTATTTTTAACTTTTTTCCTATACTTTAAATTTTATTTATTATATATTTAATTTTTGTGATGAATTTCTTATCTTCTTCTTAAACTTTATTATTAATTATTCATTATTATTATTAATTGAATTATATTTCAATTTTTGCGCAATTAAGGTGAATAAGAAACTGTATCACACAGTCAGGAAATCGCTAAAATTCAACATTTAAATGAATCAAAACGCATGATGTTTAGTCTATTATAGAGAGAAATTATATTACATCGATATAGATATATCGAAATTTATGGAATTTGATATTTATTAAATTTGATGATTTAATTTGTAGATTATTAGTATTTTTTTTTAAATTAATATGTTTATATTGAATCATTAAATACAAGTATTGTTACATCGAAATTAAATTGATTTTCTGTCATTATCAATAATCAGTATAAAACGTCCGAAGTTGGATTTGAATTTAATTATTGTTTTATTTTAACATTATTTAATGTAGAATTGATTTTACGGTTCTAACTTCTATTTATATTTGTGTAGAATATCGTTTAATTAAATAATATTGATTAAATAATTAATGGAATGATTTCAAAGATATAATAGATTATGCATCACGACTTTCGTGCAAATATAGTCAGATTTGATTTATTTTAATTTTATTTATTATATATTTAATTCTTATGATGAATTTCTTATCTTCTTCTTAAACTTTATTATTAATTATTCAATATTATTAATTGAATTATATTTCAATTTTTGCGCAATTGTGAATAGAAAAAGTGAATAGAAGAAAAGTGAATGTAATTATTATAAATTTCTCTTGCTTTTTTATCACATATAAAGTAATTAAGAAATAAAAATTAGACGAGATTGTTATCAATCAATTTTGAACATATTCTCATATATTAAATATGTCTATTTAGCATTCGATTCAAAAATGAGAATATTTCTTATAATAATTCTGTCTATTTAGAAAATAGAATGTATCGTTTTTATATTTTTTTTAATATTTATTTTAATATTATGTTTGTAATAAAAAATATTTTGTTTTCGAATAATCGACTATTCATAACCATACATCGATATTTCAATTTGTTATTGACGAACTTCAAACATATCTTTTTCTTCTTCGTCCAATTCGATAATGTAAATCACAATGTGAAATGTCATTCTTCCGTCAAAAATCGTGTCTTTGTTGACGTTTCGTTTCAGATGACTAATCTATTTTGTAATTTCTTTTTATTATATTCCCTAATTATTTTACTTTTACTATATATTTTTATTTAATTTATTTAATAATTTATAATATTATTTATTACATATTATTATAATTGATAATTTTTTCAAGAAGAATTATTATTCAATTTTTTATATTAAGTTATTATATGAAATAGATATTATCAATTTGTAAAATAAAATTTGAATTTGGTTATTGGTTTATTTTAATAGAATTATATTAAAACATTTTTAAAAAAAATTTATATATTTATTTTTAAAATTTTATTATTTTTTCTGCAGGTTATTAGTTTACTATAAGACAGGAAAAAGAAATTTCAATATGAACAATCATTTCAGCAATCGTTATTTTATATTCTTTCTATCTAGTCTATCAATAATTATAATCAAATTTTTAGGTATAGATTGAAAAAATTAAATTGTATATTATATACCGATTACATTTTAAACTGAGTTATGATTTCTATTATCTACTTGAAAATTCGAAAAATATAATAATCCTATATAATAATATTCTATATAATATAATATAATAATAATTATTTATGAATTGACACATTTAATAAGACTCAAATGATTTAAAGTTAATTCAAAAAATCAATCGACTATTAATAATTATTTTATTAATATATAAATTATTAATATATAATTATTAATATATAAATTAAATAATTGAAAATTAAAATATTTTCACATGCAAATAGAATTTAAATAAAAATTAATTTCATTTATTAATTATTATAACAAGTATTATATTATATTATATAGATATATTTATTCATATTTTAGTTTTTTATAAATATATAAATGCATTTTAATTCAATAAAAATTTTCATATATATTTATTAATATCTTCTATCTAACATTATATTTAATATTATTTTTATTTTTTGAAACTTGGAAAACATTTGAATATGTGAACATTTAAAAGTAAAATATTTTATCATATATTTTATTTATGCCAAAAAAGACTTCTTATTTATTTGTCAAAAAAGACTTCTTACTTTTTATATAATTACAAGCAAAAAATTTGTTCTTTTATATATACACATATATAGATAATTATTAAATTATCATACTATATATTAAAAACATTTCTAAATTTCATAAAAAATCATGTAAAAATTTAAAGTTCTTGTTCATCGAGGAATAAAAAATATAAGATAAAATAATGAATGAGCGAAAAGAAATAAATATTATTATGCAGATTTAATAATTGATCCTCAATTGAAAATTTGCAATTACAATAATAATCGATTGATTATATAAAATAGAAATTTAAAACAAATCATTTGAATAGCGCGATAGATGATAGTTTTTGATGATAAAAAAAAAATAGATTGAATAAATCAAAGTTGCAGTTTTGACAAAGAATCTAATATCATTATTTTTATAAGAAGCATGGAGAAGATATAAAGATCAATTTTTTTTTATATAATTTTTCATCTATATATACATAATGCATCTATATATATATAGTATAGTATATATAGTATATATATATATATAATGCAGTTTCAAGACAAATAAAATATGAAAATCAATTAAAAATTAAAACGAAAAATATAATATTATTTAAAGATATTTTTTTAATACTTTGATAGTTTAAATATGAAATATGAAATATATAAATATTCATTAATATATGTTATTGCTAATAAAAGTATTCAAACTAATGATATGTGATTTAAAACATTGCAAATAATACTATATGGATAATACTATATGATAAATTTTAGAAAGACAATAATAAAAAAAATATAAATGTTCGAAGAATACTTTAAAAAAATATTTATTTTAATTGATTTAAAGTGACTTGAATGATTTTCATATAGGTCACATATTTGTTTTAAATTATCAGATAATAAATAAAAAAATCTATTATTATATTTTTAAAAAACAAGATTATTAAAAACAAACATATTATTTACCACTTATCGTAAATGTTCTTTGCATATTATAGAATGGCGATTTTTGTTGTAATGCAAAATATTTGTTTCGGTTTAACGATCAAGAAATAAAAAGAAAATACATATTTTGTCGAATAAAAAAATCATAAAATGATTTATAAAATAAATTATTATAAAATTATATTATATATATTATATTGAATTAATAATAATAATAATAATAATAATAATAATATTGAATTATTATTATGATGATTTATTTATTTATTATTAATTTCTAAATAATGAAGTTTTTTTTTATTTTTCTAATCTATATATGAACGGATTTTTTTTTACATAAATGATAGATTCAGATTGTTCGTAAAACTCATGGAGAAAGTTAATTTCAAATTTTTTTTTTGTATTCTAAAAATTTTAGAATTAATAAATATAATATTTTGTTTGCTAATTTTTAATCTTTTATAGAAATATTAGAATATCTTGGAATTTATTTTATTTAATTTTTTCATGATTTTAAATTTTTAAATTAATTAATATTTTGAAAGAAATTTTAAATTATTTACAGAAATATGTTTATTTCATTATCCTATAAATTTTCACACTCATTGTTCAAAAGTAAAATTGTTTAAATTGACAAGAACAAATATTAATTATATATTAATGGAAAAGCAATCATAATGATTGTTCTTTGAAATAATGTTTAAATTTCATTATAAATTATTAATAGATTGATTATGTTGGAATAAACATAACATAACGTTCGTTTTACTGTTAATGAAATAATGCATAATCATAATACAATTAGGATTTGTATATGATAGGATTTGGAAATTATTGACGCATTTTTATAAGAATGATAATTAATATTTGAATGATTATCTATAAGTTAATACGAAAATTATTAAATTAACAGAGAAAACTATAAAGGAATGCATTAATTTCTTACTTGCTTAAGTTATTGTTAATTTATTGTTTCTCGCTTTTAATAATCTATAAGAAACATTCCTTTTAATAATTCGCACAATGCTAAGAAAATTAAATTAATAAGAATTATGAAAATTTTATATTAGTGATACGTGAATAGAAAGTTTATTTTGTTATTTGAACTTTATTTAATTATTTTAGATATATAATATATCGTAATTTCTAATTCTAGTATATTATCTAATTATCTTACATGTATACTATAAATTATATAATATTCGATTGAAAACAACTTTCGAATCTTTATTTTTACTACAAATTTTTTTAATATATTAAGAAAAAATGAAATTTAGCTAAAAAATTATTTAATACTAATATCAAAACAATTTTTAGAAATGATAGATTCCTTTTTTTCACATTGATTAGATAGATATGAATTAAATAAAGTTGATATAAAATTATGTAAAATAATAAATATTATTAAATTATTAATTATTAATAATTGTTAAATTAATTGAAAAATTAATTAATTATATTTAATTTTATTTTTCTTATTTAATTTTATAAAATTCTTTATAAAATTCTATACTAATAAAATCTTATTAATAAATAGAAACTAATAAATAATGCATAAAAAGAGAAATAATTGAGGAAAATATAGTTATGTTCTTTTTCTATAGAATTCTACAGAGTCATAACAAAGTTTATGATACTATACTATACTCATGATTTTAAAACTTTATTTATTTTCCAATTTATACTTATTACAAATCTTTGGTTAAACTATTTATTAATTAAATTGTTTCAGGACGTGGAGTATTCCGCGTGACCGCGAGTCTGGTAAGAGTTAGCGAAAACAGGTTGATCATCATTTCGATTCATTAGAAGAACATAGTCAAGGAGTAAGAAGCGATCAGCATTCTAATCCAGGAGGTGGCGCTAGTGCTTCAATAAGAGGGGAGCCTTCATTGCGTTGCAGATGATTGTTAGTTTGTTTCAACACATTGCCAATGCATCGTAACAAAAAAAAATCGAAACTACTGCTCGATATAAGATGAAAAAACTAAGAAGTCCATTCAAGTTTTTCTCTCTGAAGTTACAAAGGAAATATAAGTCGATTAGTATCAGTAACTCGTTACGATCATCGCAAGAGGAGTAGTAGTGAGAGCAGAAGGATTGCATTTGGATCGAATGAAAAAGCAATTATCCCCTATTATCGAAGCATCGCCTCACATTGATCAACAATCTTTTCATTTCGGTTTAAAGATTGAAAACGATGAGATAGGCTAAAATTAAAGAAATGGAAACAAGAGGAATGCTGAAAAGGTAACGGAATATATCGAGAGAAAAAATCGAAGAGAAAGATGTGAATATCGGAAAGCCAATATCGAGAAGAGAAAATAAAGGAATTGACATATCTATCCAACTGGAAGTGGACAATAAAAAAAAATAAAAAAGAGAAGAAAGAACAGAAGGAAAAAGAAAAGACACCTGGTCCTTTACTAAATTATTAATTATTAAAAATTATTAATTAAATATTAATTATTATTAAATCGTAAAAAACATTGGATTCGACAAAGTACACAAAATCGATATGAATAGCATACTGCACATCAGCTGATATGACTCCAACAATGATCTACCGAAGAATTAACAATACATAAGATGATTCATCGATTATCCAGCAATCGATCATCATTATCGCAATTGATCAAAACAATGGTCTCATTTGGTTCAAGATTCGATCATAATAACAATCGACTATTCTTTTAGTCTGAATAAATATGCTATCCCCGCAAATTATGCGTAATGTGATTTAGGCTCAAGTGCAAATCGACAAGAAAAAGGCGCAAAGAAGTCATTCGGATAATGACGAGAAACTTGGCCTTGAAAGAAAAGATTCGTTGCATGAAAATAGTTCAACGAAGAAAAAATATCGTAAAATTTCTCTTATAACAATGAGCTGCGACGCAATAACGAAATCAACGTTCAAATCTAGACATGAAAAAGATAAATTCATCAATCATTACATTGGAATAAGAGATTACGCGAGTAGAAACGTAGAAATCATGAATTAAATGACAGGCGTATATATGATAAACCTGAAAATTATATATCCATAGTATTCGTAGATACTTCCGGTCGCGATAGAGCCGATAGTACAACTGCTAGACAACGAAATAATAACGAATTTTTTACTAGATAGATCCTGAGAGGAATATCGAATAAAATATCCGAATTAAGCGCGAGATGTAATCTTTTTGAATCTAAATTCAAATCGATTGTTCGTTGCGAAGAACAGCACAAACATGCCGAAGAAATCTGAGCACAAGATTATCGACCGATTGTTCCATCTCTGATCACTCCTAATCGCATTGCGTCACTTAAACGTTACATGATGATATGTACATTATGAGAATAGAAAGAAGTATATTTTTGAATAGAAGATCCACGAAGACAATGGTCGTACGGATACGAAAAAAAGATTACCAATAAAATTTTATCGGATGGATACATCGATACCAAACCGCGAAATAGATATATAATCGAAACGAAAATGGACAAATATAGAGACAGATATATCGTTGAGACGTGAATGCACGGATTATGCGGATTATTTCAAAACGCATATTTCTTAATGACAGAAATAAAACCAGTCCAGAAGATTATTATTCATCTAGAACCTTAATTAATCCTTATAAGTTATCTAATTTGCGACACGAAGAAACTACTATTACTCATCATTTTGGAACCGAATCCAGGGAAAACAATTTTCTTTCTTCGCCTATAATCGCAAAGAATCAAGTTTTCTTTTTCGTTGGACTATTTTCACGCGACGAATCTTTTTTTTCAAGATCAAGTTCCTCGTCGCTATTCGAATGACTTCTTTGCGCCTTTTCTTGTCGATTTGCACTTTCACTATGACGGAAAAAAAATTCTCTAAAAGCGATGATTTTTCGAATAGAGATATTCGACCGAGAGACGAATATCTAAGAAGAACAATTTTGAGTTGATCCGATATGAATAAATATCTTTTAAAAATATCCACGCAACGTTGAATGAAATGAGAATTTATAAATCAAAGCTCTAAAAAGTGAATATACGACTAGATCGCATGAGAACTAACCAGCTACGCAAATTACATAAACACTAGAGATATGCGTCGACTTCTTTTAGATAGTCCTATCATGAACAGGCAGAGGAAACAGTCATTGTTTACAAAAAGATATTTGGACGCGAGGGGTAGAACGAAGAACAAATCTGATTACCGATGTATCTCAAATGACGAATAATACCAATTAAAATCAAAATATTACAAAGAAACGCGCATCACTCAACAATATATATATAATATAAAATTAGTACCGGTTACCACGAAACCACCATCAGGATATAAGAAATAATAAGAAATACGAGAAAAACGTACTAATAGTTATTATTTATAAAGCTTAAGTTTTCGTCATGTTATAAAAATGTTTTTTTGATGTTATTCATGGTTGAATTTGTGAAATAGAAACAATTACAAATGATGAGTTTCTGAATAATTCAATAAAAATATATAATGATGGGATTGATATATATAAAATCTAATCAAATCCAATAAAAAAAGTTTATTTTATAGGATATAAATGTATTTGTATTTATAAATATTTTGATATTTTGATTTCTTTGAATAATTTAAATTTTTCAAAAGTAACATTTGAATTTGGAATGACCATAATTTCTCTAGAATTCATAAGTTATAAACATAAAAATTATAAACTAAATAGAAAGCTATTGGCGATTTGTTATTATTGCATTCGAATTATTATAAACGATATATGATTTATTAAAAAAATTTTTTATTAGAAAATTATATTAAATATTTATAATAAATATAAAACTATTTATAATAAATACTATATTTTTGATAGAAAGATTTTGAAATAGTAACTAGTAATTTCTGATTTTATAATATTGAATTTATTACAAATTTATATTATATATATATTTATAAAAATAAATAAAATATAAATATTATCAAACTAATTGAATGCATGTATGAATATATATAAACATAAAACATATATTAAAATATTAATTTCTTCAATTTATTTTTAAAATTGAATCAACTCATAGGATTCAATTATTAGAATTATTAATATTTCTAATAACAACAGAGTTATAAATACAAATATTTATAATAATGAGAGACAAATA
>NW_006263566.1:42810-44331 GCF_000469605.1 Apis dorsata | reverse complement strand
TAGAATGTAAAAAAAAAGAATATGAATAAAAATAATTCGATCAAGTTTTGAGTTTTTTTCGATAAAGATATCATAGTTTCAAATAGAAATATAATTCAAACTTTCATATTTAATGAAAGAATATATCAAATCATATTTTCATTTTGATTCGAAAATATCAAATATCTTATATTGATATCAAAATAAAGAAATTATTTGAATATCATACTAACATAGAATCCGCTGAGAGAATATTTTTAAAAACAACATGGACAAAACAAAGAAACAGATTAATAAACAAAAATTATAAATAAATTATTTTTTTAAATAGTTATATTATAATAGTTATATATAATATATTTTTAAATAGTTATATATACGATAATTATAATAATAAATAAATATAATATAACAAATATAAATCATAAAATAGAACTAAAACATTATATCATTATATCATCTTTTGTATATATTAACTTAATAATTTTTTATTTCTCAATCGATTTATTGTAATATTTTTATTAATAGGATTAATAATGTTCTTTGAGATAATAAGATTTGAATATATTTTATGTAAATTTTATTTTATTTGAATATAGATATTTGTTAAAGTTATTAAATGTTCATATACAATCAACAAGAACTTAATACACTTTGCTTTTATGAATAGTAATAAGGAGATCAAACATTATATAGTATGGATTTAAAACACATTTGTACGTATCGATTATATTTAGTATATCAATACTAGTTTGATCTCATCATTAGTCATGGATTTATAATATGAAATCAAAAAAGATATATATGTATAAACATATATATCTATAATATATATTTCAATAAATATATATATATATTTCAATAAATATATTTCAATAAATATATATTTATTGAGGAAAAGTTTCATTTTATAAAGATATTATATCATTTGAGTTAAGTTTTATTAACTATTTTTAGTTATATATTGAATATACTAGAACAAAATTGATTACATTTATAAATGCTGAAATATAAAAATTAAAAAAATAAAAAAAAAAACGATGAAAATGGTTACGAAAAGATTTTAATATTAATTATAAGTAATATTTTTTTTAAATTAATATTTTTATAAGCATAATAAAGATATAACTATAATAACAATAGAATTTATTTATAATTTATAATTTATTAATACTTTATTATTTTTTTTTGTTTATAAAATTAACAATTCTGTGATAGTATAAAAATATAATATATAGTTATATATATAATATAAGATAATATATAATATATATTATCGATATAATATAAAGTTATATATAGCATATATAGATTGAAGATTCAATCAAGATATTAAATAATATATACATTAAACTTTTTTCCTAAAAAGTTTGAAACAAAATATATGATATATAAATTAAATAATTTAGACATATATTTAGAAATATATTTGTTTAAACAGACATAAGTTCAAATGAAGACAGATATAAGTTCAAATGAAGTGTTGATTCTCTATTTATTAATATATTTATTATTAATAATTTTAATTCAAAAATACAAAAC
>NW_006263566.1:36051-42702 GCF_000469605.1 Apis dorsata | reverse complement strand
TATTTTGTATTAATCATTTTTTAGTGTATAATATAAATATTTTTATTAATTATAATTGAAAATAAATTTTATAAATTGATATAAATATAATAAATTTTTTTATTCAAAGAGTCAATTTTATTTTTTAATTGATGTAATTATAAACTTTTTTCAATTATGAAAAAAATATCTTAAATCATTAATTGTTAATAAATTAATTTTTAATTTAAATAGTAATAAATAACTTACCCAATTATTTATTAACAATTATTTAATATATTTTCAATTATGTCATTTATAATATGAAATTAAAATATTCAATATAACTTTCTGAAATGTAAAAACTAACCAATGTTATATCTTATATATTTTACTGATATTCAAATATTTGAATATATATACATTAAAAGTCATTGATTTGTTCTCAGTTACATTGCATTATGAAATCGCTTAAGCGATTATATAACGTATACGTGGTTTAAATTACACGTTATTCAATCGATTTTATAATAGCGAAATGTGAATATGTGAATGATATTCTCTGTGCTAAAGCAATTATTATACTATGTTGTTATTTGTTATTTAAAATGAAATATTCGATTAAATTTTATTAGTGTATATAATTTAATATCACATAATATTTATAATATATATTTATAATATATATTTAATCATTCAATCATCAAATTGATATCATTTATAACTATATTATAATTTTATTTATATATAATATATATTATATTAATATATATATTAATATACTATATTAATATATATTATATTAATATAATATTTATTAGTATTTATAACAGCATATTTAATTCATGACTTATTTGCTTTTTTTAACTAATTGCTACTTATATAAAATCATTGGAAATTTTATAAAATACACAGAATTTTAAGTTTCCTTAATTTTTTGAAAATTTATCAGAGAATATTAAAGAATTGATTTTGGAAACCAAAACAAATATAAAAACTAATATATAAAATGAGCTTTGATTTCTGAGTACAAGAGATATTAAAATTTAAATAATATTTATTAAATAATAAGCAATTTATGTTTATGTTAAGTGAAATGAAATACATAAAATGAGATTGTGGATTAGCAGGAATTAAATCTTATTTCATTTAATCGCAAATTTTTTAGTATTTTTATAATATTATAGTATTTTTATAATATTATAAATATATATTAATTTTTGTGTTTAATTTACTTTCGACTTTTTTTTCAGTTTGTTACGTTTGTTAATGTAGAATTAATTTTTTATAAATTAGATTAGGTGCCCTACACATATATATATGTACACAATGAAAAATAAACATTTTATTTATTAAACAGGCCGGGAAATACTATCTATATATTATTCAATTACGAAATATATTTTTATATATGATATTGATAAAAATTTTTTAAGATTTTTATTTTGGAAAAAAAATTGAAGAAATTATTTGACCGGGAACTTTATATACATACAGTAGCGTGCAAAAGTTATTATATATTAATATTTTATAACCATATCTTTTGATAATTACAGTAGCATAGCGACAAAATATGAATTCAATTAACCGAGTAATATAATTGTATATTTTATTCTATTTTTGTACTAAATTTTGAAAACATTCTGTATTATTAAAATTTCTGTAATTTTTCATTCGATGTTCATCTTTTTTTAAAAATGTTCTATTATTGAATTTAAATCTGCAAATTAAAAAGATTAATCTAAAACTTGTACTTCATTTGGAGACAACCATCTTTTTACAATTTTCAATGCATGTTTAAGGTCATTGTCTTGTTGAAAGTATCAAATTTATGGCATTTTTCTTTCAGCATATAATAATATATTAGTTTCTAGAATTTTCTTATATATATGATATCATTCATGATATCTTCAATTTTTATAAAAAAACCAATTTCTTGAATGGAAAAAGCTGCCCAAATCATAATGTTTTCTTTATGATTAATAGTTGATATTTGGTATTTGATATTGTTTTTTGTGTCAATTGGATATAACATTATATATAACATTTATCGTATATAATCGCTTCCAAAAAGATTGAATTTAGATTTTAAAGTATCATTTTTTTGGCATTAATCGAATTATTTTATTTTTCATATTTATCAATGATTTTTTAATACTAACTCTGCCAAATAATTTTGTGTAATCTTCTTATCTCTGTACTTCTATTAGTAATATTAGCAAAGTTTTCTGCTTGTAATTCAACTACGATATTGATAAATTTTCTTTGTATCCGCAATTGATTTTTATTTTACAATTTTATCAATTTTTTTAATGGTTTTTTGAGGCTTCGTAGACGATCTTCTACACTATGTTTTGCGCAATATTTATTAATATCATTTTATATTCTTCTTTTTATCTATCTTCCCAATAGATAATATTGAAACAATTTTACAAAGTAACTAAAAAACAATTTTATAACAATTTTGCATATTTCAACAGGTGTCTTTTGAACTATTTTGCGATTTTGCAATTTAGCAATTAATTAGCAAGTGAAATAATAATACTGCATAAATATTATTTAAATGTAAACAGTTACTGATTTTTTACAGATCTATAGGAATTGACTAGAAACATTAATATACATATTCTCCAAATAAACACATATGAATGTTGATTTAATAATATTAATTTCTTTTATAATATCCTTTTATATATGGCATTATAAAATATAAAAATTAAAATTAAAATAAAAATAAAAATAAAAATTTTTTAAAACTTTTGTTTTGAAAGAAAAATTAAAGAAACTATCTGGAGTCTTTGCACGATACTATATATTATAAATTTAAATTTTCAAATTAAATTATTATAAATATTGTAGTTGTATAAATATTCTCATACAAACAATTGAACTATCGAATGAATAAGTAATACATATTGAAAAAAGTATGAAATTCATCTTTCAAAACAGAAATAAAATATAAAGTATATTGTTAATAAAAAATAATTTTTAATATTTTGATTATTTAAAATATATTATAAAACGAAGAAAATATCAATTTTTTGCAATATCTAATTTTAATTTTTTAAATTTCTAAATTTCCAATTTTAGAAAAATTTAATACAAAACTAAATATATATTTTTTTGGTTACATATAATTATATAATATAATATATGATATGATGAATGATAGAATTAACACATTATTTGATTATTTATATTATATATCATTAAAACAACAATGACATAATACTATAATATTTTTATGTAAATAAAACTAATTTTATTTAATTTTTTTATTATTTTTATTTTTTATTTTCTTATTAAAATTATTAATGAAATAAAATCTAACAAAATAATTTTTCAAACATAACAAGCAAGATAATTTCTTTTCTTTAATTTTTGTATTAATTTATTTATATAAAAATAATTGTATAAAATAGATAAATTCATATATGGTAAATTTAATAAGATATTAATATAATAATAATAATAATAATACAAGATATTAATATAATGATAATGATAATAATACAATAATTAATATAATTATATTTGCGAAATTTGAAAAATCAATTCTAGAAACCAAATAAATATAAAAATGTTGAAACTTTATTTATTAAGTTACAAGAAATTGAAGTTTACATTAGATAGTAAGAGATTTTAATTATAAAATCCGCTTTGCTATTTATTTAACTTTAATTTAACTTAAATTATTAATTACCTAATAAACCTTAAAGAAAATTTTTGTATCAATTTTTGTGTTTATTTATATTTATGTATATTATTTATATTTATGTATATACATATTATTATATGTATATTTAGAATCGACCAAAAGTATCTGTTCGCGAATATTTATTATTCGCAAGATTTATAAACAGCTCATTCAAGAAATTTGTCATATAAAAAATTTTTCTTCTTACCACACGCGGACCTCTATTACAACAAAGGACAGTATTATTTGAGAAGACTATCTTTGAGAATTTAGCCGACACTTATAATTGTATATTTCTGACATACTTCAAACTAACTAAACCGATCTTAATGGTGATATATTCCAAACGCGGCTAATTCAAAAATAAATAACATTCTAATTCAAGGAATCTATAAGAGAAATTCACTTATCTATTCCTGTTTATGAGATCTTTGAATACAGATCACCAAGCGAATTTCCTCGAATTTGTCGCAAATTGGCACCGTTATTATTGGTTATTGACGTATCCCACCAAGAAATTGTGACCCTCCCAATTGAATCAAAAAGAAATTTTTCTGAAGGCACGAACGTCATTTGTTAAGAAGATTTCATTGTGAACGCGTCGTAGTCCGATCGCCAGATACAATTATATCAGTTTTGTTTTAACACCACATCGTGCCTGACCGTGGAACACGATTACTTACTGAAATTTTGTGAGAAATCATGTTCTCTAATTGACACGCGCTCCGCATATGTAATTACTTATACAATCCACTTATCAATCATCTTTAAAAAGTATACCATTTGTTATGAATCTGTCGAAGGTATTGATAAGTATCCAGCTATTAGCTTATATCCATCAAAATCATTACAATATTATTGCAGGTGTGAACAATTGTAAGTATATTAATATTTCATATTTATTTTAATTTAACTTATTTTAATCTATTTTAATTTATTATTGTTTTTTAATTTATTTAAATTAATATATTGTCAATTAATATTAATATTCCGCTATTCTATATAGAAACGATCAATGTAAAACAGAATAACTAGTTACATAACTAACAGAATAATTAGTTAAAATTTTAATTATCTCTATTAACATAATCGTTTAATATATAATCCACACAAAATAATTCCCCAACATTTCTAAAAATATTCCAGAAAGTCTGGAATGATATTGATTTTTATTTATTATTTGGCATTTATATTTTTGAAAGTTTATCTTGCAACATGTCTATTTTAAATAAAATTCACACGATATTGCGATATATATTAATTTTTCAAGTAACTAATCATAAAGAAATTTAATAAGTGAAAATATATCCGTAAATTGTTCATCAATGAATCGAATATCTGCATATGTTGATAGCTAATTTGTTGATGACTAGTCATTGGCATTCGATATGTAATATGATGTAAAGGCACGAAAACATGTTTCCCGAATTTACGAGAATTATAAAGTTAAGTATGAATAAAAGATGTAACTTCCGTTGTATATTCGATTTTTAAGAAGTTAATGAAAATCAATTTCAAAAGAATTTGTTCATTGTGATCTCTGTATGATTATCAAAATTAAGATTTCAGGATATAAATTTTAGAGAAAAATATCATATTATTTTCTGTAATTAAATATTTAAAATGCTATAAATAATTCTCATTTTTAATTTAAAAATTTAAATTTAATAATTTAATTAACATTCTAAAATAAAAAGAAATGAAATCATTAGAATCCTCTACTGATTTTTTTAGAAGTATTCTAGATTTACTGAAAATATTAAAATCCTAATATTAATATCAAATAATTTTTTTAATATTTTTTAATATTTAAAAAAACTTAATATAAAACAAATTTTACTGAAATAACAAAACAATAATTTTACTGAATATTATGCAATTTTTAAGCATCAAATTATCTTATACAAAGTTCTATATTAAAGAAATTAATCAAAAATAATTAAAAAATTAAAACAAAATAAAAAAAATTTTAAATTTAAAGTTTTTTTTTGATATTTCTAAAATTAATTCTGTACATAAAACAGAATACGTTAATTGTTTATTTATATAAAAAAAATAACACGATGATAGGAAGGTTATCTGGAATCCGAACGCAACAAGCAAAATCACTGAACGGTGGTGTACTGTGGCTATGTATATTCCGCGGTAAGCGGATATGATTTCATGAAATCAGCACTTATATGCATACATGCAAATGCAGGATATATCTAATGCATTGCGGATTATCCCACGTATTACCATGCATAATGAAAAATTTTTATATGTAATTATTATATATAAAAATTATTTTTATCAAATTATCGCAACAATTTTCTAAATATGTGTGCACACATAATGGGCATTAATCCATTAAAAAAGTAACTATTTAAAAATTTTAAAGTAACTATTTATTAAAATATTAAAATAACATTATTTATTCATAGCTATTATAGTTGTTCCGCTTTATAACCTTGTCATTTAGCATTACAATTATTTACGATTATTGTTATGTTTTGAACAATAAATTATTGAAGTAATTTATCGAAGTAAGTTTATTCGTAACTTCAATTATTAAATTTTACTTATCACTGAATGACTCTGGTCATTAACTTTTAGATGGGTTATTTTTTTTAATTTTTATTTTTATTCTATTTTTATTCTCTTTTTTATTTTTAATCTTTCCATACTATATTTTTCAACATAATCAAGAAATATTCAGTTTTGTTAACATTTATATAATACTTTATTCTTTTTCTCAACTAATTGATTTTCTATTAATATTTTTCGTTATTAACTATTTATTAATCGTAAAGAATTTAAAAAAAAATTAAAAAAATTAAACTATTCTTTAATTAATGTAGTTTTTATTTTTAAAGTACTTTAATTTTTTAAATTTTCGAAGTCTTAAATTTTTGGATATTTCGATTTTATCAAATTTCAAATTTTCATTCGAAATGAATAAAAATTCGTAATTTTTGAAATTTAAATTTTCGTTTTATTAATTTTTTCAAATTTTT
>NW_006263566.1:30642-35935 GCF_000469605.1 Apis dorsata | reverse complement strand
TTTTTTTGGATGTAAAAATTTGTAATTTTGAATTTTGACAAATTTTAAAATATTGCGTTTACTGTGATAAATCATGCAAAATACAATTCATATGTGAAACAACAATGCAGATTCAAATGTGTTGCATCATAAGCCACGATTTTTGTATCTCATATCTATCTAACGTTCACATTAACAGCATTTTCTGTATAATAGGTCTATACCAATATATCAGGATTATTACGATTTATTGGCTCATGAACTTATTCGGTGTTCCATATCGCAATACAATGGGAAATTATTTCAGTTTTGGTCAATAATGAATTGAATTGAATTCAAAGAAACATGATTCGTTATTCTTCTTCTACCGATTAAATATTATAAATTTTTAAATTTATGTCTTTTCCACATGATTTTGGAATCGAGAAAATTAGATAAAAAATACTATTATAACAAAGAAAAGAATAAGTACTGAAAATAAAACATATATTTAAAACAATTTATTTATTAAAAGATTTCGAAAGATTATTGAAATTTTAAATAAAAGAGATTTCTGATTTCTTTTAAATATTTTTTACGCTTTTTTAAATTGATTGATATTACCAATTAACGCTGCTAGAATTCTTACGTTTTCATATTTTTCAGTAAACAGATTTTTAATATTTTAAAAAGAACTTTAGTATAAAATCGAAACAAGAAATCCAGAAAAAAGAAAGAAATTTCTTCAAATTTTAAATAAAAGTAATTTAAAAACGTATAACGAAACTAAAGAAAATTTTATTATTCTTGTACCATCATTTCTTATATATAAAATATATAAAATTATATATAATTATATATAAAATATATAAATAAATAAATAATAATATTGAATAATCAATTCAAATAGTAGCAATCAAATAAAATCAGTTCCATATAATTTTAAAAGTTCATAATTTAAATAAATAAATTTACAAAAAAATCTTTAAATCAAGTGTATCATAGTCTATCAGGAATTCATAACAAGGAAAGACGAAATCAAAATCTTGCTTATAATTTTTAGAGTTATCAATGTTATACAAATGATTATTTTGTCTAGAAACACAAACGAGAGGAAGAAAAATGCAAAAACTGCAATGAAAGATTATATAATTTCTTACTGAAAGTTCTTGTAATGGTACATTACTTCGTGATATAGAAAAATCATAAAATTATTCAAGATAATCACGACTCTCAAAATATCTATAAATAATTTATCTGAAAATATTATCATAATATAATATTTTAAAATCATAAAATATTTTATGTCTTAGAACAGAGAACACGATCCAATTCTTATGAACAGTACTAATTCCTTTTTTCTCCATAATCGACATGATCTTTGTAAATAAAGATACGGTCTACTATAAAGTAAATGTAAAAATGCATCTAAAATATAATTCTTTTCTGTCTTTCTAAGAGTTTTTTTTACAATGTGTACATATTATACAAAGAACTATATGAAATATAAAAAATAAATACAATTGCACTATACAATATATTAAAAAGAATATCAAATATTCTTGACGTAAAATTTAATGATTTTTTGTCAAATAAATTAGTGTGAGTTTTTGTAATTAAAAATAAATCAAACTTGTAAGTATAAACTTGTGTGAAAAATTGTATAAATTAATTCTATAAAAAGAAATCCAAATATATATATTACTTAATATATATGATTTGCTGAACTTTTTTTTCACTATACTTATGAAGAACTGTATTTCCATTCTTTATTTTCAAAGGAATACAATGTATACATATATAATAATACAATGTAATTTCGATTTCACATAAATTTGTTATTATATACGATGAAAAATATAAAATAAACATATTTTTATTTTTGAATATTGGTTATTATTAATAATAGGAAAAAATCAAATCAAACTAGAAGAAAAATTTGAAGCATAATATTAAATAATACATAATTTAATAATACATAATACATAAATAATTTTTGATAGATATGTAGATCATAGAAAAATCAATTTCCTTTTTTTCTTTAAAAATAATATAATCTTTTATGATCTGTTAAAGCATTTTAAGATGTACTTATATAATAATTTAAAATCATTCAAATCAATGAAAGTTAATTACAAGAGAAAATAGTTTACTTTATACCAACAATTGAATATATAATTCGTTTACGTAATTGTGATTTATTTATATATTAGAATATTCTTTCATATGTGTTTTTTTAAAGTGTCGTTCATAAAAGAATGATAAAATAAATACTTGTATAGTTTATTAATGTATAATTCATCATTAAAGATATAAGATAAAAACAAAAGAAATCCGAATCATATAGTTACAATGCAATCACTTATTATGATCTCTTTTTATCATTACTATATTTATACTATANAAGTAATCTATAATATTTTTTTATAAAATAAATATTTGAAAATATTATATATAACACCAATTTCATAATTGATTTTTTAAAAACAAAATCTTATACTAAAATTATATTTTTTATACGAAAATCATTCATTTTCAACTTGTATCATTATTTTCTGTATATTACTGAATTTTTTCAAGATTTCATCATTCTTTTTAATAAATTTACATTTTTTAAACCATAATATTACTATTAAATTAATATATTAAATCATTATATGTAAATATTATATAAGTAAGTATTATATGTAAATATCAAAATATAAAATAAAAAATTAAAAAAATTATTTGCGTTATGATCACAAAATGAAAACTCGATCTATGTAAAACCTTTTAACGAATTAACTTAATTAACTTATATTATTTAATCGATTTTATTTGGTAAGATGAATCATTGCTTGATGCGTCATTACACTCTGTAATGTAGTGTATACTCGTAAATGTAGTGTAAGTTTTATTGAATTTATACAAAAGATTTACAAAAAATGAGTTTCTTGGCTTAGAGACATAAAAAATTGTTGGTATGTAAATTGAATATGTAAATGAATACGTATCTTCGAACCGAGATCTGCTTAAAGCCTTTTGTGAAACAAGAGGCAGAAATTGGAATGTGCTTTTAGAATACTTTCATATATTATAATAGATTCTTATAGATGCGAAATAAATTGTACCTGTATGATATCAAACTACATCCGAAACTTACGAATAAAAGCGGAAAATTTTATATTTCTTCGAAATTTTAGAATATATGTATTAATATGTAATATCATTATTTAATATGTATGATTTGCTGAATTTTTTTTTAATATACTTGTGAAAAACTGTATCAATATTTCCATACTAATAATATATATATTAGTAAGATAAATTTATATATAATTTTATAAATTAAAAAAAGTCGCTTAAGTTGTCATATGAAGTAATAATGAATTGTCGCAATAATTTAATTAATAAAACGATTGATTACACAATTCTCTATAAATTAAGAAGCTAATGGAATATTTATATTAAAATTATATTTAAATTATCTGAACAATATTATTAAGCAAATAAGAAAAATATATCTTATACACTTAAAGAATATTATATTTATAGAATATTTGTTCCTTTTTAATTATAATTATCTTCCAAACCATTAACTAAAAAGTTTTTATTTAATTATTTCGCAATGTATTAAAAAAGATTTTAGTAAAATTTATTTCGTTTCAAATTGAACATAATTTGATATTATTTTTAACAAGTATTAATGAATAACGAAAAAATATAAATCACTGGTATAATTTTGATTTCTACTTAATTTAAATATATATGAATCAACAGAAATACTTTACAACATATTGATATATAATATATAAATAGCAAAAAATAAAGTATTTTATTATAAACTATTTAATAGAAATTATAAATCCCATTATCATCCCACAGATGATGATACAATTGTAAAAGAAATGATTTTATATGAAGAATTAAGTCGAAAATATATATATATAATAAAATTTTTATATTGTTGAGAACATTTCAATGGTATGTTGTTATGGCTTCCAGTGATTTAATTTCAATTTAATAATAAATCTTATTGAAATAATGACAGTCCATTAATAAGAAATAAATAATGCTATTGATGTTGAAATAAGTTTGTTTGCGGATGATACTAATTGATCTTATTTTCGCGATGATTGAATTTGTTCTATCTTTGCGTTGCTCATTTCGTTCGTTTATTTTGCCACAACATTCCTGATTCATAATCTTGATTTTTTTTTGGAAAACTAATCAAGGTTATCTGTCTTTTTCGTGGTGTCGAATATTTCTAATAAAAGAGATAGGATAATGTTCAAAGTGAAATCCGCGAAATTTCGAAATGTCGAATATTTCTAATGAAAGAAATAGGATAATGTTCAAAATGAAATCCGCGAAATTTCGAAATCATCATGACAATTTACAAATTAATATAGAATATAAAAACGGAGAAATCTTAATAATAATAACATATTTGATATTAAGATAATAACAACAATTTGATTGTCATTTTTCTTATAACTTTTTATTATTACAAATTCTTTAAAAAATAAAACTGCCAAATTACTTTTTTTTTTAAATGTTTTCTCTATTAACATAATTCTTTTCTAATTTTAATTTTCATTTAATTGATATACATACATAACTTTCTTTTTTATTTTTCTACATAATATATATTCTCTATTTTTTTTTTATTTCATTTAAGAGCCATTTAAAAAAAAATATTGAAAATATTTGATATTCATCTTTCAATTTCATGAATTCAATCCACATCTTTCTTTTTTATTTTTAATATCTTAAACNAATATTTTTTATTCATAAATTAATTTCTGTAATTTAAAATATATTTAATTTTTAAAACATTTAAAACATTTAAAACATCGCTTTAAATAAATCTTTTTATTCTACATTAATCAATTTTTAAAAAATTTTTCAATATTTGTGTTTTCACGTTAACTGTGAATATTGTTTGAGACATCAAAAGATCGCAAAGATAAAATGTAGACTGTTTTGTTTCGTTAAGTATACACCTGCATAGATTATACCTGCGCATGTTTGACTAAATATAATCAACTCCTATCCGTTGACTCATTTTGCAAAATCAGAAGATCAAATTATTAATAACCTGCTATTATTCTTTAATAGATTTACGTGACCCGTTTTATGTTGATGAATTTTATGAACTTCAAAATATCTTTGCCATCAAAAAGAGAATTCAAATGAAATTTTTCGTCATTTTAATTTGAGAGAATTAATATATTTTATTGAAAAGAAATATTTATAGAAATCTTTATCAAATCAATATAATCAAAATATTTTTATATTTATAGAGAATAGCAATATTATATTGAATAAGAATTGTTAAAAATGATTACAATAT
>NW_006263566.1:28718-30313 GCF_000469605.1 Apis dorsata | reverse complement strand
TTGTGTGTGTGTGTGTGTGTGTGTGTGTGTGTGTGTGTGTGAGACATTATATTTGATAAAATAATAATAATAAAATAAATAAAAATTAATGTGAATGAATAAAAAATATTTCTTATTATATCAAATAATAATAAAGTAAAATATATGTAAAAATGATATAAAAAATAATTCGTTATTTTATTTTTTTTTATAAAATAATATTGATATATAAAATATCTATTTATATTTATATGCAAATATAATTTTATAATTAAATTTTTTTATAATTAATGATATGTCAACGTTAAAATTATAAAAAGTTTAATTATTCGCTCTTTAATTAAAAATTCTTTCTCACAGACAAAATTTACAAATAATTTACAAATTGATAAAAAAATATTCTTATTTTAGCGAAAATATCTTATAATGATTGACAATCATAATCAAATAAAATATAATCAATCTTCAATATCATTATCATTTATTATCATTCTTCATATTTAAAGAGAAATAATTCTTTATATATTATAGGATAATTTTGATATAATTCTAATAACATAAATATTTACGAATTGTTAAAAAGTCATAATTTTGCACCGTATTTTTTCACATCAGAGGTCATTTCATCAATGTAAATCAATTCTCTAATGCTCGATAGCATGCCTCAAGATATTCTTATATGTATAGGACTTTAGAGAACTTGATTTAACCAATACACACGAAGATGTTCGTAAGGATTCTTCTAATGGGTACGGTTATTGTGTCACTTGTCATTCTCCAAGATAGAAGTGAATTGAATAACTTTTAAGAGCTGATCGATTGCGAAAGATAAACAATTGGGCTTCAACAAGAGATCAAGACATCATGATAAGTTGCGCAAGCTATCTATGTCAACTATCTATAGAAAAAATATGATGGGATCCATGTTTAAAGAAAAAATAAAGGTTTCGTAGTGATATCTAAGCAATTGTTACTAGATTTTTACTTTCGTTGCCAAGAGGAAACTTCACTAGTTAATTGATCACTAGTATATGGATTGATCATTATCGAAATTCGAAACCGATCATTAATCAGAAAAAAACTAAATAAAAAGAAAAAAGAAAAAAATGATTGGTCAAATTCGAATTCTCGCAACTATTTGTATAAACGAAATAAAAAGGCGCAATTCTATTCACAATTACATGCAATCGTTCATTGGTTTAAAAAAAAATTCCTTTTGATGATTCGTTAGATAGAAAAAGAAAAAAAAGAGAAAATTATGATCACAATAAGAAACAATGAAATCTAAGATTATAAATGCAACGGTAAAATGTATGAAATTGTAAAACAGTTGAAATAAATTCGCTTTGTTTATTTTCATGCTTATATATTCGGAAATATATGGGTTTAACAATCTATAACCTACATAATTATAAATCAAATCTTGATTTTAATTTTAGTTTAAATTTTTGGGTCAAATTACTTAAATTTATTCAAAATTTATTCATGAAAATTCATTTCTTTTTTAAAATTTATTGCATATAAAAGAATCTAGTAAAATATTTTAATATGTAATATTTTATCTTTTATATTCTGGAAACAAAGAAAATTAATAATATCTAAAAAATGTAAAGTTC
>NW_006263566.1:27240-28290 GCF_000469605.1 Apis dorsata | reverse complement strand
TTTTATTTAAATATCTTATTTAAACATCTTATTTAAACATTTTATTTAAACATCTTATTTAAATATCTTATTTAAACATCTTATTTCAACATTTTATTTAAACATTTTATTTAAACATCTTAGAATATAATTAATAATTTTTTAAATATAATAGACATTATTTTAAATGTAACAAATTATCAAATAAATATTTTATTGTAATCCAGATATTTTTTTCCATTTTAAATATTCCATTTTATTAATATTAAATATTAATATAAATATTAAATATTAAATATTTTTAAAAATTTAAAAAAAAAAAGAAAATATGAAAATCTTTATGTATAATATATATATAAATATATATGTATCTATATGTATATATAATATACATATATAAAAATATTGTATTTTATTAATTACTCGTTTATTAATAACTTCTAATTGTTAATTCAAATATATTATATATATATTATATATTAGATATATATTATAATATATAAATATAAAATAATCAATTAAAATCAACAATTTTATACATATAAAATATAGAGTGTTAATAAAAATGTGGGATACCTTTGGAGAGTGAATTCTAGATATCAAACGATGAAAAAAGTTCATATACACATATGTCAATTAATTATAAGCATTTTAAGTTTGCATTAGATAGAGCGAGATAATGAAAGAGTGAGAACACTCAATTGAGTGCACGACAATATCGTATTGCAATGTCGCTTGCGTTGTTTTCCCTTCGATGAAAGTAAATATACTGATATTTAATATATATTTATATTTTTTATAAATATCAATATTTATATATGTAATATATATAAATATATATGTTATCATTTACAATATGATTAAATTTCTAAGCGAGATAGTTATTTAATAATAGATAAATAGATAAATAAAAATTATTATATTATTAATACATGAGATAAATGCAAAGAATACGCACATTAAAAAAAAATGTATAATATAATATAATATACAATATGTTAAATATGCAAAATAAAAAATATATTTTTGAATCATGAAAATCGTAAATCTATTTTCTATAAAAATATTTGT
>NW_006263566.1:25122-27228 GCF_000469605.1 Apis dorsata | reverse complement strand
ATTTAATAATTATAAATAGTTATGAATATATGAATATATAATGAAATAGTATATGCTTAAAAAGCATAATGCTTTTTAGTAAATGTATTCTAAAATCGAAAACTAATGTCAAGCGGTAATTATGTTATAAAAAAAATTCAAAATTTTCTTCTTTATAACATCCAAGAATTATTAAAATTAGAATTATACCGATGAGAATCTTTTATTCTAAATAATTAATAAAAATATTAACCAAATCTTGTTTTATTTATGAAAATTTCGAATCATTATAAAATTAAGATTTTAAATTTATACATATATAAAGAATAATTATTTATAATATTGATTTTAACAATAAGATTCAAGATCGTCAAAATCAATGAAATAAGCTTTAATATAAATAAATATAAATATCAAATAATTAAGATATTTTCGTTATTACCATGACATTGATAGGAAAACATTGGTTTAAATACGATTGTATATTATTGTATTGTATATTAATTATAATATAGTATATTATTGATTGTATATTAATTATTTTGAAAATTAGGTAAATAAAAGAATATCAAAAAGTTATCAAAAAATTATCAGAATTATATATTATATTATGTTATGTTGTTTTTAAATATTTTAATATTTAATAAATAGAAAACTTATTATAAGTAAAATGAAATAATTCTCATTCAATTTTACCAAATTATTAATTATTTTATTATATTCATTTTTTATTTTTATGAGAATTTTAAATATATTCTGCAAATCTATTTAGTTTTATCTCTGTATTATCTAATTTGTAAATCAACTTTCGGATGTGATGTATATTATGTTTTATCTTCACTTGACTTTGCTCATCTGTAAATGAGTTTTTTTTATTATTATTTAGTTTTAGATTATCAAATTTTGATTTTAGATTATCAAATGATGCGAGAAATGGCTTTAAGAATATTGCTATTAAATTTATTCTTTAATTTAAATAAATTCAAAAAATATCATTTATAATTATCAATCGTGGATAAATTTTTTGAAATTTGTTAAAATATTTTTCAATATTAAAGTATGATATCGATATAGATAATTTTGAAAATTATAAAAAATTAAACAATTAATTTATATATATAATGTTAATTCTTCAATCCCATAGATCTTTTGAAATTGGTTTGGTTTATAAAGATTTAACATGAAGAGTAACAAATTTTTTTAATAATTGGAAGGACTACTCCAAATTGAAGAAATAAAAAACGAATTAAATTCATTGAACAAATTTATTGTATGAAATATTACTATGAATGTGTTTTAGAAAAGGAATGTATGAGGTTATGATCTAACAATAGGTATATGTTCTATATGATCTAACAATAGGTTTTCCGCCGGGTCACCTGGAAATACCGAAAATAATTACAAGACTTACTTGGACTCATTTAATTTTATATATTTCTGATTTATGAATTAGGAAACTTTCCAATTTAAAATTGACAATTTTCTAAGTATTTGAAATTAAATCTTCGAATTAACAAATTCCAAAAATCCTGTGGTAGTCGTACCACAAGATCATCCGTTATTTGATCTAACATATAATATAAATAATAATGATCTATAAATCATTATTATTTGTATTATTGAATAAATTATTTTATTAAATTTTGTTTGTAAAATATATTACTAGATTGCGGATGTTTATACAAAATATATTTTAATAGGTAAAATATGTAGGTAAATCAAGATATGAGTTTATATTATGATTAGGATTCTAAAAATATATTTTTTATTTTGCGTATTTTTTACATAATACGTATTTTTTAGTATAATTAAATAATAATTTTTAATATCTATCTCATTTAGAAAATTTTATTAGATTATCATATTTTTGCATGATATCATAACACACATGTACGCACGCACACGCACACATTCATTTATAATAATTATTTATATAATAATTATATATTATTATATAATAATTATTATTATATATAATTGTTATATATATTTATTATAATTATTATAATTATTATATTATTATTATATAATAATTATTATATAATATTATATAATAATTATATATAAATTCTAGAAAGAAATATGTACATACACAAAATCAATATCATAAAAAATCATATTGTTTTT
>NW_006263566.1:24594-24853 GCF_000469605.1 Apis dorsata | reverse complement strand
CAATAGCGAAATTAAGCGAGAATGTGATCATAAAAAATCTGAAATTGGAAATATTTGAAAATAATACTTGTATGTGTTTGCAATAAAAAAATATATATATATTAATTTATAGATATTATAAGACATAATTTAAAATTCGAAATATTATCTAAATAATACTTTATTATAAATATTATCTAAATAATACTTTATTATAAATATTATCTAAATATAGATACTTTATTATAAAGTATCTATAAATATATGTATTATATTTTAG
>NW_006263566.1:23771-24578 GCF_000469605.1 Apis dorsata | reverse complement strand
TATATATTTAAATATATTTATATTTATCTAAATAATACTTAATAATACTTTAATTAATTGATTCAAATATTGATAATATATTCACTTAAAATAAAAGCTTGTGATGTTGAGAGAACATTTTTAACATATAAATTAATCTATTTAAAATTAAATAAAAGATATATTAATAATAAATAAAAGATATATTAATTGATAGTTGAAACATAAAATTATTATTATATATTATAATGCAAATTACAAATAGTGATAAATATATGAATAGTGATATATAAATGTTATACACTATTCTATATTATATTGTATTTCATTGGTATTATAATATATTACTTTTAATAACTTTTATTTATATTTTATATATTTTAATATATATAATTTGCATAAATATTCAGTCTAATATTTACTTGATGTTTATTTGATGATAGTACCAAATATTAAATAATGATTTATTCCTACCTCTAAGATTACAATAAAATATCGATTATTCGGAAAGAAGTCCATTCAAATATGCAGATTTTCAAATAATTCGGTTAGGAAGTATTTACCAAATTTGTGAACATATCGTAAAATAACAAGAAATCAAATAACTTTTAAATATTACATAAAAAAATATTCATTTAATAAAAGAAAAAATTTAAATATTGTATCGTGGAGCTTAAACATTGTAAAATATACTAATTTAAATTATTTCTATATTTGAATTAATAATTTAGATAACTGATAATAATCAATTCGAAATTTTTTTTCTATATAAATATAAATAATATAATATAATATAATATTTTATATAATAATATTATACATATGTAT
>NW_006263566.1:22548-23593 GCF_000469605.1 Apis dorsata | reverse complement strand
TATATATATCAATCTTTCGAATTCTTGAATTTCGTAATCTCGAATGAATAGAACCTTGTGAATTTAGTGATAAACGTAAATCTTTATAATGATCGAACATATAAACTTCGATTGTTTTAAAATAAAACTTTGTAATAAATTAATTTTATTATTATTATGTATCTTCAGAGACGGAACATGTTGTTATCGTGAACTGAAGCAAATAATATTTAATAACATTTCAATTACGCTACTTGATATTAGATTATTTTACTTTCTATTTCACATGCGTTAAATCATTTAATAATTGCATGGAATATGCATGCAAGTGCATATGTTAATGAAAGTTTATACCAAATGTGAGTGTTTCTAGAAATATTATTAAATATTAGTTAAAATTGGTCACCGTATATTGAAAATTGAATTCGATAAAATAAAGAAGATACAAATAAGTGGTTCCATACATAATATGAAATTAAAAATTTTCTGAAAGATTATTATAGAAATGATTAAAAATAAGATCAATATATATTTCATAATTCAATATATACTACAAATCAATTTTAATCATATTTTATTCTATAGATTTTTAACTTACAATCAAAAAATAATTTTTCAACATTTGAAATATAAAAAATATTATTTTAGAGCTCGTATTGAACTTTAGAATATTTCAAAAATTTTGAAAAATAATTTATAAATAATACAATATTAAAAAAATCAAAATAATTTATAAATAATATTTTTAAAAATTAGAATTATATTACAAGTTTTAAATAACGTATTTTTTATATAATTGTATTTTATTCGTTGAATTTTTAAAAAATTAAAAATAATAATTAATTTGCAATTTGATTTTATTTCTTGATTTTATTTACCTAGTTTATTACAAATGAAACGTATACAGCATGTAACAAATACAAACAAATCCAAAATTGAAACGAAACAATGCCTGTAAACACCTACACATTATGTGAAATAAATTATAGATAAAGAAAAGAATATTTATTTTTCAATACAAGATGTATTATTTATAAAAAGTATTGTATTATTTATAATAAAAATT
>NW_006263566.1:13114-22421 GCF_000469605.1 Apis dorsata | reverse complement strand
TTATTTTTATTATTAATTTAAAATTAGAAATTAATAAAATAGAAGTTGAGATTTATTATTGAATCCTTTTCTTTCAAAATTTTGAAATTTTTTATTCATAGACTATTTTAGATTATTAAATGGATTAATTTTAACTATATATATTTAACAATGGAATCTCTATCAGGGAATTTAGATAAAAAGTGATTTATTGAATAGATCAATTATAATAAAATTGAAATTCTTCAATTCAAAAGACATAACATTTCGATTTTAAATAAGTCTCAAAAATAACTTAGTTATCAGATTAATCACAAGATATATTCGATCCTTTAATTCAAGCATTACAATACTTTACGGTTGATTTAAAATATTATAATAATAATAATAATCAATATTTTCCAAAATATAGGACACATATTTAGTCTAAAAATAATGATAAACTATAGATGTAGAAATATCCTCAAAAATTGAAATTTTTCATTGGAGAAATAATTCTATAAATACACGAAGAATTTGTTTTATAGTAATGTCTCATGGTATATATCGCACTCCCGGTGCATAAATCTAAATGACCTTATGTATAAAATATATATTGTGGCTCGTTATCACATAAATGTTGCAGATAGCAAATACCAACAGATTCTAAAAATCATCTAGTGATATATCTATGTTTTTAATGTGAAAGATATTATGAATCACCTCAAAATTTCTTGATGCTAGATAAAATGAATATTTTTTTGAAACAACTTCTCATAGAATAGCAGTGCCGATTAAAAACAATAATTTATTGAATATTTTAACCGATATCATGATATGAAAGCAAATCATTTCTTTTATATGACAAAGATTTCTTGAAATGAATCAAAACCTATTCCGTGATCGTTTATGATTTTTTTCAAAATGACGAATAAATTCATTGTTGTTAGAGCAAAGTAAAATTGTAGTATATATATATATTTCATTTACTGAAGAATTTTTTGGAATCATCTTTTCAATAATAGATTAACAGAGAATTTTACATATATTATTATATATATATTTACATTTACATTATTACATTATTAATGAATTTCTTTTACAAATTATGAGATTATTACTCTTTCTTTAATGTATTTAATGTAATTAATGTATTTAATTATATATAAAAATAAAATCATGCTTTTTCCATTTAAAAATGAAAAATGTAAAATTTTAAAAGTTTGATATCAATATTTTATATTGATTTTGAATTAAGTAATAAATAAAATTAAGTAATAAATAAAATAAAAAAATTTTGAAGAAAGTTTAAAAAGTTTTGCATTTTGTTTATTTTTAATGTTTCTTTTAATGTATTTTCTATCGCTTCCTATCTTTATTTATTAGTTTAAAATTAAATCGAATTTCTATCTTATTATATTAAATTAAATTCATATTTTTTATTTTTATCAAATTCATTTGTAATTTTCTTTAGATTGAGAATTCAAATTATATCTAATATAACAAGTATTATATCTAATATTTATATCTAATATGATCATTCTCTGTTTTGTGATACGTTTTCTTGATAAGTTTGAAAAAAATAACGAATTGATTGATCAAATAGAATGAATAACAAAAAAGAAGAATGATAATAATAATTGTCATAAAAAAATAAATAGAAAAATGTTTACGAGTCAAGGATATATTCCAATGAAACTTAATAATCGATGTGCAAATGATTGGCATTGAATTATAAAATAATTGAATGATTGTATTCAGATATAAATGACGAAGAATTAATAATTCCAGAAAGAAACGAAAAAAAATCGAATAATTATCAATTTATTTGTGATATACAAACCTATAAAACAAATTGAAAAATATCAAAAAAATGAATGTATTTTCGAAAATTCTTTTACTTTTGATCATTATTTAATCGTAATACTTATAATTGCGATAACTATCTAACTTATATCGTTTTGTTCGAGAAAATTTCTTGTGAATTTTCATTATCATCAATTTTTTTCTTTAGGAGAAAGTGAATATCTATTATTATAAAAATGCAAAATACTTTCAAAAATAAAAAATATTTTTAAAATAGATTCTTTTAAAAACTATGGATTTTGAAAAAAAATTTGCATATTCATACTCAGCACATTAAAATATAACAAAATCAGAATATCATTAGAAAATCGTTTTAATATGATCATAATTGTATTAATGTAGAGAATTATGTAATTATGTATTTAATAAATTTTATTAAATACATTTTATTTTCTATTATGGAATTAATTCTATTATGAATATGATTAAATTAGATTTTACTGTTACAAAAGATTTACATTTTATATATAATAGATGATTTAAAAATAATTTAATTCTGTTTAAATTGCATTATATTTTAATATTTTAAATACGTTATAGATCATAATTTAAACGATTGTTTTTTAAATTAATTTCGTTTGCTATTTTTCTAAAATTATATAGTATTTTTTATTAAAATTTTCATAATAATATGAATATTAATATGAATTTTATTATTTCGATACTTATTTTCTTTTTTAATTTAAATTTATTTATTAATAATATAATAAATTGTTAAGAAAAGTTGTGATTTTTAATTTTTTTAACTACTTTTTTTTAGCAAAGAAATTTCAATCATTAAATTATTTTTTCTCCTTTTTTAGTGGTATCAAAAGAAATAATTTCTGTCTGCATATCAAAATTATATGATAAAATAAGATATATCGATTAATTGTATTTATGATTTTTGCCATATTATTGAAAATTATAATATAACAAATCGAAATTTTTTTTGTTATTATTAACAATACTTGTAATTTATAAAATTGTAATTAATGGATGATTAATAATGCCTAAAAATTTAGTAATGTTTTTATTTTAATTTAATATCAATCGGTATATGATCACATAAAAATGATTTACAAAAATTTAAATAGCATTTTCTTAAAATATATCAATTTGATGCAAAATAAAATAGATTGTGGATGATGAAAATAATTTTTAATTTCTAATTTTCCTTGTATAATTTTGGTTCCATTAATAACTAAAATATCAATACAATTTCATTATATATAATATATAATATTATTTATAATAAAATATTGTTATTTTATATATATAATATATAATATAATAAATTTTTTAAATTTATTTTTATATCTATCAAATTGTTTATATCAATTCCTTATTCTTTTTATACAATTAATTTAATAAAAAACATTGGATAAATAAAATGAGAAATATATTATATTATTAATTATTTTTAGTTCTGAAAGTATTTAATATATCTGGCTACAAGCATATATATATAATCATAATCCTAATATTACATATTAATCTAAAGAAAATATATAGTACCGTATATCAGGTTTAAATTTCTTCATATTAAAAAATAATCAATGATATTTCAATCTTTTTGTCAGAATCGTTTAAGGATGATTTATTATTATTTGCACTTTTTCTCTTTTTTTATGTTTTATGATGAATATTTTTGCGATTATCATTATTTCATATCCACGAGAAAACAATGGATAATGATATCGGCGATATTCGTTAAACATGATGCAATGTGATATGTTGTTGGACTGGATATATTGCGTGTATCTAACTTATCCATGACGGATTGAAAGCAAATGTAAAACTATATGCAAAAGATATTAGAGAAAAAGTAAGAGAGATTGATCGTGAAAGTGCGTATACGGGGGAATATCATCAATCGAATTTTTTTTATAAATAATTTATAAAAATCAAAATTAACTAGATTACTCTTATTCTTGTTAGTTAAAAAATCATATCATATCTAGCACTTAAAAATATAAAAACTTATATTTCAATTCTTTTTTTATGATGACCTTTTTAAGATTTTTCTAGATTGCAATATCTCGAAAAATAAAGAAATATTGGATAAAAAATTTTAATTAAGGAGAAGAAAACTTTTTCTATAAAAATTATAATACTTTATATCTAATAAAAATTATAATTCTTTTCAAAAAGAAGTAATCGTGCAATTCACTAAATATTATTTCATTGTATCTAAAAATAAAAAAATGATTAAAGATTTTTAATATTTTTTTTAAAACTCAACTAAAATGAATATATGAATAGCAAATATTGATCTATATATTCAACTATAAATTAATTCAACTATAAATTTTCTACTTACTATAACATTTATTACAAATACTTTCATTCACCGAAAAAAATATTAATATTATTTTTAATTATCTTAATTTATTTATTATAATTAATAGTAATGTAAATCTTAAATTTATAACGCATAACAGAAATACTTTCATTTCATTTAAAGCGAAAAAAAGAAAAATTATATAATTAATTTTATCAGGAATTGCAATGCTTAGTAAGAGAGAGTTAAAAATATTCTACAAATTTTATATGTAATTCAGTGTAAGGATTGAGAAAAATAATTAATCGTGTAAGGTTTAAATTGGAGTGCATATATGCGTAGTTCTTGGTTTACCATCGATTTCCATCATAATAAATGATGAAATATTTTTAAGTTAAGTAAAATATTTTAGAAACATTTTAACGAAATGAATATTTTCTTTTTGACGTGAAAAAAATTTTGAAAAAAAGAATTAGAAACCAATTATTCGGTCTCACCAGCGAGGTGGTAATTATATCGAGACTCACATTCAACTATAAATTAAAAAATAAATCAAAACATAAATGTAGAATAATTAAAACAAATAAATGAATATAAGTTAAAGAATAAATCAAGAAATAAATTTAAAAAAGAATAGATGAAAGAATAAATGAATAAAAAAACAAAATATATATTAAAATAATAAGCTTAAATTAATAAACTTAAATTAAACTTAAATTAATTATTCACAATAAATGATTAAAAAATATTCTCGATATTATGAAAATTTAAATATTAAATATATATACACACATATATTAACAATATACTTAAAAATACAATATAAAATATAAATTATAGAAATATAAATAAATTTAATAGATAATTTCAAGATTCATTGCTATGAATAATACGAAATAATACGTAACCTTAATGATTATATACGAATGAAATACGTCACCTATATGAAAGTTGAAAATTTGACAATGAAAAGAAATAAAAAAAGAAAATCGATGGTTTGAAATAATAAATATTTTAATAACTGCTTAATAAAGTATTTTAGTTTTCTTTATTTGTTTAATTCGAAGATGTGAAAGTGTAAATAATTTAACCATTTTTCTGGAACATTTTATCCAATTTTACATTATAAAATTAACAATTGTTTATATCATAGAATTTTGAAACATAAATAAATATAAATCTGACATATAGTTTCTATCCATATTAATTTTCATAATTTCGTTATTTTCAAGATTATTCTTTTTAAAACGATATAATTAGAAGAATTATAATAATGCAGAAATATTTAAATTCATAATAATATTTGTATTTAAATATATTGATACAAACATTCGTAATAATAATAATAATAATCTATTTTAAATATATTTCGTTCCATAATAAGATTAATTCTTTATATTATTAATTAAGAATAATATTACTTAATTATATTAGGTAGAAATTGACAATGTGTAAATATTGGACAATGTAGAATTTATAATGGTCTAATCTCGTAGTTTGTGTTGTAAAAACAAATACTATGATGCAATGAGTAAAGAATCTGGTGAAAAAAGAAAATTTATGGACCGAAGCATATGTAAACTTATTACGGGCACAACTAATTAACAATTTTCTGTAGAAGATAAAGTCGAGGAAAAAAATCCAAGGTAATATCGTGTGAATTTATATCAATTGCCATTAATAAATGCCATAACAATTTGTAATGAAATGACAACACTCGTTTCATTTCAGAATCTATTTTGTGTTTTCTTGTGGTGAAGTGGTGAAAGAAGTTTTGACTCTAGTGTTGTTAAATGTCGTGTAAGTTTTTACTAAAATCATAAAATTAAAAATTAAATATCTCTCTCTCTCTCTCTATATATATATATATATATTATTGGAATAAGACAAATATTAACGTCAATGACTTTTATAATTTTTTAATAATAAATACATCAATATTTTTTTTCTTTTTATTATTAAGAAAAAAAATCATCCGATATGCCTCCAATGTCACAGCACATTGTGAATGTGCACAAGCAACTTTAACATGTTATGGAGAAGCACGAGCGTTAACTTTAAGGCTATTCTGTTCTATCATCTTATAAACGTAAGAAATAAAGAAAGAAAAGAAGCAAGAAATTTAGTTACTAGATATAGGAACTTTTGGTTCTTCGGTACAATACGTATCTAAAATATAATGGCAGTAGAAAGCTCGGATGAAACATGGATCAGGTTAAAATATTTATTTTTCTCTTTTCGTTAGAAAATTAAAACAAACGGAATTTATGATCGTAATTTTTGTTTTACTTTACTGTTGTTTTACATTGATAAAAAACGTCGGGACACAAAAAGAATTATTTGTTTGTAATTAAGAATATTATTCAACAAAATGTTAAATGAAATTAAAATCATATTTAAATATTAATTAATTTAAATATTAATAAGAAATAAGTATGAGAGCCCCAAAGCAATCAATTCGAGTCACCACTATTTTCATCGCAGCTTATATTAATCGACTTATTTGACTCATCGAATGATATTCATATTGACCAGCAGAGAGTTACAACATTGGCATGTAGTCGAGTGCAAGATGTCCACTATGACCACAGGAAGGAACTAGAAGTCGTTACAAGACCATCGGATTACTAAGACGTCTTCCCAACGACACGCAGGAAGGAACTGGAAGTCATCCTACAACCACCGAGACCGATTTATAGAAGACCGCATTCGACATACAAGACCTCTCAGATCAATTGGTATCAAAAAGTACCAATCGATAAGAGCGCAGACCTTCGATTGGCCATCAGAAATAGAGCATCAGCCCGATGAATTCTTGCAATCGTTGTGTGACGATTGATGGACATTGACTCGAATTAGATTTGGAGAATAATTAATAAAAAAAAAGAAGAATTAATACCAACTAGCTATATAAAATCGATAAATTAAGAAATATAGAGAATTTTATTTTTCGTTCGAAATTGGAGAGTGTAATTTTTGTACGAAATGCGCTCGCAATTACTTAAACTAAATCTATGTATCTTATAATCTTAACTCAACTTAACTTAAAACTAAGACGCATGCATCCCACGATGATCCTACGATGATCCAACGATACCTCCGATAGGGGTTTAATAAAGTGGTACCTGCAGTCCAGTCTAGCCGACCAAAATATCCAAAAGAAAATTGGCACAATTTTCTAGGATCGTAGGTACTGCGTAGTTCTTACTGTTTGGTATCGATTTTTAAAAATTTATCTTTGGAAAATTTCCTTCGAAAATTTTTTAAAGAATAATCTATGTAAATCGATATCAATTATCAAATCGTGGTCTCACCACGAGGAGAGTGGTGACTACGCATCAAGACTCATCTAACGTTAAAAAATTAAATGCAACAAAATTAAATATATTAAGAACGCATAAATAAATTGAATACGAAACATTAAAATTAATAATTAAATGAATATTAAAATGAATTAGAAAAATATAAAATATAAATAATTGATAATCGAGATGAATTATAGTTAATAATTAATGTTAAATAAATTATGAAAAAAATTAGAAAGAAAAAGAAATAAAAATTAAATAAATCTGAAAAGAAAAATTAATTCGGAATGAAATGATTGTTTAAATTAATATTTTACAATAGGAATTTATCGCTTTAAAATAACAATTAATCCCACGTTGTGACAACAACGAGGCTTAATTTATATCTTGATATTATTTTCATCTATCTTAATTTACTTATTATTATTACTTATTATTAATAATAATGTAAATCTTAAATTTATAACGCGTAACAAATATATTCTCATTTCATTTAAAACGAAAAAAAAGAAATTATATAATTAATTTATATCAAGAATTACAATGCTTGTGCATTGCAATACGTGAGTAAAAAGAGTTCAAAATATTCTACAAATTTTACATGCACAATCCGATGTAATGATTGAAAAAAATAATTAATCGCGAAAAGTTTACATTGGACTGCATATATACGTAGTTCTTGGCTTGTCATTGATTTCCATCATAATAAATGATGAAATATTTTTAAATTTAAAATATTTTAGAAACTTTTTAACGAAATAAATATTTTCTTTTTGACGTGGACAAAATTTTGAAAAAAAGAATTAGAAACCAATTATCGGGTCTCACCAGCGAGGTGGTAATTATATCGAGACTCACATTCAATTATAAATTAAAAAATAAATCAAAAAATAAATATAGAATAGATAAAAAAATAATTAAATGAGTAGAAGTTAAAGAATAAATCAAGGAATGAATTTAGAAATGAATAGATGAAAGAATAAATAAAAATATATATATTAAAATAATAAACTATAAATTAAAAAGAAAAGAAGAAATAAATAGGTAAAAGAATAAATGAATAAATAAATGAGTGAAAATTATATATAAAGAAATACATTATAAAATAAATGTTTAAATAAATGAATGTACAGATGATTAAATAAATGAAGCGATAAGTAAATATTAATTAAAAAATAAAATAATATACGACACTAATGTATTAAATAAATTTTATTTCATTATTCACAATAAATAATTAAAAAAATGTTCTCGATATTATAAAAATTTAGTCAAAATATCAACGAACTTCTCTACACGTGAGTTCGTTGAGATGTGATCGCTCTATCGCATCGTATGTATGTGGAAGATCGCTGCCACTGTCACGAAGTTTGACGAAAACGTACGTTTTCTACCAATTGCCAAATCTGACTTATCGAATACAACGATGAATAAATGAACAATTTTTTAACTTTTATTACTAATTTATAACATCGTAATAATTTATTACGATAAAAAATTGATATATCTTTACTATTTTTATCGTTTTATCACGCCTTTATTACAATTTATTACGATAGTAAAATTGATATATTTTTATAAACTAAAACTAAATTATAAATTTCTATGATATTTTCGTCTAAATTGAAACTGTTATTGTATTAAGATATTCTAAATGCCATTTTACGTGAAAATCAATTATTGATTATTTAAATGTAAGGGATCGTTTTATATCTATAAATTAAAATGCGCATAGTGATCAATCGGGAATAACGGTACAATATAAAATAAAATTTTTTAAATAAAGAAAAAATTGATAGTGGGTAATAGTGAATAATTCTAATTTTGTTTGTTAATAATAATTTCTACTAGTAATCGTGGTAATTGAATTTAAATTAAAATTCAAATCATCATGCAAAATTTAATTCATCAATTC
>NW_006263566.1:11420-12812 GCF_000469605.1 Apis dorsata | reverse complement strand
ATAAAATTAAAAATTGAAGAACAAATTAAAATGAAATAAAATAAAAATTTAAATATAACAAAACTTTAAACAAGTTATAAAATTAAATATAATTAATATAAATTTAAAAATTAAAAATAAAATAATTAAACAATTTAAGAATAAAAAATTAATCAATAAATTGAAAATTGAAAGTTAGAAATTAAATAAAATTAAAGTAAATTAAGAATTAAAATTAGATAAAAATTGAATTCGATGTATCTCTTACAAAAATTTGATCTTTGAAAGTGACTCCTAAATCATGATCTTTTTTCTCTATAATCGTAATGCAACATAAGATAACAATGATTATATTGGAATGTATTTTATGTGTTCATGTTGCGAAAAATAAGTTTTCTATTATAATTCAATTTAGTTATTGTTAGATTTTTGTTATTAATTTATATTACAATAATATATTTAAAATATAATATATTCCTACGCATTATAAATTTAATCTAATTTTACATTATTTCTTTAATTTTTGTGTTATATTAAAATATTTTAAATGTTATTTATTAATATTAAAAATAATTATAATCATAAATTGAAATCGCGAACCAATCGAAAATTATCACGATATGATGAAATGAAATTTCTAATTTTTGGTATATTAAAGCCTATTGAAAGAATTCTTATATTTTTTTAGTATATAATAATTTTTATTTAGTTTTATATAATTTTATGATTTTTTGTGTTTTATTTGCTTTGTTTTTTTTTTTAAATTATTTTTAACTTTTTCCCTATATTTTAAATTTTATTTATTATGTATTTAATTATCTTATGATGAATTTCTTATCTTCTTGTTAAACTTTGTTATTAAATTATTCATTATTATTATTATTTGAGTTATTTTTTTGCGCGATTTAAGTTTAGAAGAAACCATGTCACTCAGCCAATCAGGAAACTGCTAAAATTCACAATTTAGACGAATCAATGCATATGACATTAGTCTTTTGTCAAAAATCATAGAGAGAATTACATTACATCGATATAGATATATCGAAATTTGTGGAATTTGATATTTATTAAATTTGATGGTTTAATTTGTAAATTATTATGTTTTTTTATATTAATATATTATTGAATATCATTTTTTACAAGTATTATTACATCGAAATTAAATTGATTACCAACTAAATCATACTAAAAATATTTGAAGTCGGATTTGAATTTAATTATTGTTTTATTTTAACATTATTTAATATAAACATATAAAACATTACTTAATGTAAAATTGTATTAATATAAAAATATTTGTACAGATTATCATTTAATTAAATAATGGAGATTAGATAATTAATGGAATAACTTCAAATTTGTAATAGGTTATGCACGACTTTCGTGCAAGTATAATAAGATTTGATTTACTTG
>NW_006263566.1:10099-11380 GCF_000469605.1 Apis dorsata | reverse complement strand
GACAGTAATTATTATAAGTTTCTCTTGCTTTTTAATCATTTATAAAGTAATTAAGAAATAAAATTAGACGAGATGTCAATCAATTTTATACACATTCTCATATAAAATATGTCTATTTAGCATTCGATTCAAAACTGAGAATATTTCTTATAATAATTCTGTCTGTTTACAAAATAGAATGTATCATTTTTGTATTTATTTTTATATTACGTTTAAAGTAGAAAAAATTTAGTTTTTAGGTAATCGATGATTCATGACTGTACGTCGTTCGATATACTTCGATTTGTTGCCGAACTTCAAGCATATTTTCTTCCTCTTCGTTCAATTCGATAATCAAAATCACAGCGCGAAATGTCATTCTTCCGTCAAAAATCATGTCTTTGGATGTTTCGTTTCAGGTGACTAATCTATTTTGTAATTTCTTTTTATTATATTCCCTGATTATTTTACTTTTCCTATATATTGTTATTTAATTTATTCAATAATTTTTAATATTATTTATTACGTATTATTGTAATTAATAATTCTTTCAAAAAGAATAATTTATTCAATTTTTTGAATTAAACTATTACATTCTTAAATTTATTCGTGAAATAGATATTATCAATTTCTAAAATAAAATTTGAGCTTTGTTATTGGTTTATTTTAATACATTAACATATTTTCAAAAAATTTTTATATATTTATTCTAAAAATTTTATTATTTTTTCTGTAAGTTATTAATTTAAAAGGGGGAAAAAAATTTTAATATGAACAATCATTTCAACAATCATTCAACACAATGATTAATCAAATAAGTAACATTTGATTTTTTATATGGAAAATATATACATTTTTATGTAGATTTTTATTTTCTTCATTATTATTTTTTACTGTAATAATACATATCTACTTGGTAAGTTAGTAACTCATGATAGATACAGATAAATTATTAAAAATATTTCAATAAAAGTAGAAAAGAATAAATAAATAACATTCTTATTTCGAATATTTTTAATTATGTTTCGAATATTTATTAGAATTAATGCAATTATTGATTACGCAAAAAGATAATTATCTCTTCTTTATTAATCTTTATTAAATATTTTCCATCAATTTAGAGTTTTATTTTTTAGAGTTTTTTAGAGTCTTATTTCAATTTTTTTAAATAATCATTATATATATATCTAGTTTTAAATTATAATTTTTCATTTTTTTTTTATGCAGATTTATTTCTGTATTTGATTTGATTATTTTTTATTTCTTTCCACTTTTTTCCACATTCTCCATGGATCAACAACA
>NW_006263566.1:8925-10091 GCF_000469605.1 Apis dorsata | reverse complement strand
CAATGCATGATTTTTTCCATTTAATGGCGAGTCGTATGCATTTTTGTTCCTTTAGTCACTCTCGTGATCGTAGTCAGTCACGAAAGTTCCGAATCGATGTGAGTTACTGCTTGTATATTGACGTAGATTTTTACATAGTGAATATATGATATTTATTATATTATACTTGTGAATACAATAGTAATATTTTATTGTATTTTATTTATTAATTTATGTTATATTGGTTATGTTAATTGATATTTGAAATATTAAAATTGAAAAATTATTTAATGATATTAATCATTTATCGAATTTTATAAAAATATAGAAATTACAATAAAATTAGAATAAACGAATAAAACCTAAATTGAGAATATTATCATCAAAATATCTAACGTATAATCCTTTATACGCTTTAGAAAAAAAGAAGATATATATTAATAAATAAAAGAAAAAAAGAAAAAAATGAAATAAGAAAATAAAAAAAAATAAAGAAATTGTCCAATTAAATTTTGTCACTATTATTTTTCTTTCACTTTTCTTTATCTTAAACAACAATAATTATTCAGTCATTGATATACAGATATTGAACAGATAGAGTAATTCTGTAAAGACAATGTCGTTTTTGAGAGAAAAACTTGATAACCCTTCGCTTTATACATGTAGAAACGGCGTAGCTGGAGTATCAATATGATTTTAGAGCCTGAAACTATACTTCCAACCATCTCAACGGCAATCAGCATCATCCTACTTGAGAAGAATCTTACTGCAAACACAGTGCAACAGCTTCCTGGGAAACAACGAATTTGTGAATAGTCCTTAAACACATTCAGGAATTTTCTTTAGATTCTTTAGATTGGGAATGTCATTTAATCAGAGGGCTGATCCACAGTGTTATTGAACAATGTACCTCACTGAAGATCTGCAAGCTCATGAGATTAATATGGAGAGGGCTTTAGAGAATATCATCGTTTTGGAACTTTTTGAACTGTCAGAATTTCGAGAACCATCAAAACTTTTTGAATCGTTAAATCTTTCGAATCTTTTAGGATCTTTTATCTTTCAAAAACTCTTTGAATTTAGAACTTTTTCCGAACATATAATTTCAACCTTAGTGACATAATTTAATTATTCATCTAGTGACATAAACATAAACGTCATTAACATATGGACTTTGTTTTTGATCA
>NW_006263566.1:8098-8705 GCF_000469605.1 Apis dorsata | reverse complement strand
TATTAAAATGATACCTACATTCAAAATAAAAGTTTCGTGGAAAGAACGATTTGATTAGTTAATTTGGGAATAAACGTCTATTTTTACATATTCTTTTGTTCCTAACGTGGTATATTAATCCAACTGTAACAGAGAGGAATTATAAAGCAAAAATCTAACATCGGTACATTACAGGCATAGAATTCAGAATATTCTAATGTATCCATATAATATAAAAAAATTTATTTTAAAAATTTTTTATATTTTTTTTATAATATCTCATAATATATAAACTAATTTTAACAATAGTTTAATTTTTTGTATTTGAGTAATTAAGATAATAATCATATATATACGAATAAGTTAGACATATTATAGGTATTTTATTATTATATCGTTAATTTATAGTTCCGAAATTATTTTAGTTTTCAGTTTTAGCTTTCAGTTTTTCAGATGATTATCCTAACGAAAAATTCATAAATAGAAAATAATTCTCACATTCTCATTTTGAACGTTCAAATTATAGCAGCTCTTTTACTACTAATAGCGTGTGGTACCAAGGATATGGCATCAACAAAACATGAAAGATAGTTAATCCTTGCAAAGAATATCTCTTGGTCCTATTCCG
>NW_006263566.1:4695-7556 GCF_000469605.1 Apis dorsata | reverse complement strand
AAAAATTATTATCAAAAATGTTATTGATAAAATAAGAAAATAAATCATTAAATTTAAAAAAAACTAAAACTATTAAATTGTAATATCTGTGTCTAACATGCTGTAAAACAAAAAAACAATAAAACTAACAACAACTAATAAAATTTTAAAGATTAATATTTTACAAATTTTACAGCATATTTCATAGCGTACGGTTATCATTAAATATCTATATCGATTAGATGTAGTTGTTTTCCGAAGACAAGCGGAACGAAATTTCTCTTTTTTTCGAATAAAAACGTTAGTGCTATATGAAGAAATTATTAAAATGTAAATAATTATAATATTATAAATGTGAATATTGAATAAACGAAATATCGAAGGATTTTATAATATATAAATCGATAAATTGAAGAACCAACTAACTTCATCGAGTACAATGATATAATAAAATAAAGAATGAAAGAAGTTTATCAAAAGATAAAAAAAAAATAATTCTCTAACTGATAAATAAAGTTTTAGTATATATATATTAAATTAATAAACGAATAAAATGACGAATAAAATAAAAATTTAAAATCTTAGGATTTTCGTTTTTTTTATTTTATTTTCGATTTACATATTTTTTTCTTTTTCCGTTATATTTCAAATATTAAAATATCGAAAATTAAAATTAGTCATATTAATGACGTTAATCGTATAAAGCATAAATCGAATTTTTATTAAAATAAAAATTTCCTTTTAAATAGAAATTTAAAAAGGAACGAATAAAATTTAAATATGAAATACATTTCTATAATGTATAAATTTATAATTTTATATTATAAATTTTATATATAATTTTATATTATAATTTTATTTATAAATTTATAAAGTATTTATAAAGTAAAGAGAATATAATAATGAAGAACAATAAATAAAAAAGAAATATAAAAAAGTCGATTGCATTTATTTCGTATATTTGCTTTCCTTTCGTTTCCCTTTGCCTGAAATGATAACAATATAAAAAAATATAGAATGTTGATTCCTATAATATATATAATTAGATATATAGGCAGATAATTAGATATTTAGATAGATAATAGTATATATGAAATTAAAATTTAAAATTTTTCAAAAAATTAAATCTGCGATTTTAGTATTACAGACTTTATTTGATTAGAGTAACTATCAAATAGGGTATATTGCTTGAGAGATATATAAATAGCTTATTCGCAAAAATTCCTTATAAAAATCCTTTTTTATTATTACGACTTTTAGATTTTTATTAAATCTAAATTAGAAGTAATGTTATCTAAAATATTATGTCATTTTTGAAAGTTTAATCAACACTTGTATATTTTTGACATATTTCAACCTAATTCGGCTGATCTCTTTTTTTTAACATGGGGGAAATTCTCATTGAATACCCCAGCCCTATTTGGAGGAGAGAAAATCAGGATGTCAGTCTTTTAATGCCAGAATTTTACCGGTCAAAATCTTCACAATGACCTTCTGTGGCGCCTCCAAGGAGAACTGGACACTTTTAGCAAATACTTCTAATGTTTCCCGAATATCGCCTATATTACTTAGACACACCACTGGCAAATAGCGTTACCGAATTATGCTTCTCGATATAATCACATCGGCACCGACACGGAACCGTGCTCTCTTGATCGGAGGTCCTCGCTGACACGACTGTGAAGCATCGCGAAACTTAAGTGAGGATTATATCCGTAAGGTGACGCGATGACTTGATAAATTGTTGTTTATTGCATTGAAGCCAGGAAAGGGCCATCAGATTGTACCACTATCGCGTTGAGCGGTGGATTCCTCGCTATTTCATCATCTTCTTATGTAACATGAAATCATCACAGTAGACCGCTACGCATCAATTATTTCTCCCCGCCAGCATAAACGGAAAGACAATTGATGAAGAAAGATCTGCTTCTATCTGCTCGATTACGACACGGTGCTCTTCCATGAATGTTTCACACTCGAAAAGAATGCCAAGTCATATTGTGAGAAAGGGAGGAGCTTTGCACCGCTCCGTGGCCTCCCTTCCGATGTGATACAAATAAGAACAGAAGCAAGTGATTACATAATCATATTGAAAGTGAGTCTCACGTGGTTCGACATATCTATCAGGATCGGCAGATAGTCCCGATACGCTGAGAGGAAAAATACGTTGTGGACTTCACCACCCAATATTGGTCTCGCTACGCATCTAGCGCTCCGCCAAATCAATAGTTTCCGCTGACAGATCGGAGGCCGCCGCACCAAGTTATACACATTGGCATAATACTTCCTCAAGAAATGCGAAGGTAACAATCTGACCAATATCATCGCTGCAACTTGAAAGATCATATGGTACAACTTTGCGACTGGCGAGCCGGCGCTGCACCTGCCGGATTGTCGACTCTTCGACAACTCGCCATCAGATCGACCAACACCGTGTAAGATTATGTTGCACACGATGTCCAAATAGAAGAAAGAAACATTTTTCTCAAATTCTACATATTTAAAAATTGCACAATTATTCTTCTTTAACCAAAGATAATACTAGAGATAATAATAAATCCAAAGGCTTACAATAATGATTGAGAATGCATTTCAAAGAGGAATATTTCTTGTTTGCAACTATTTCAAAAAATCATATGCATCTCTTCTATGTTCGGAGATACAACGATTTAAATATTCTACGATCTTGAAAATTGCAAAATTATATCTTCTTTATTCGATGATAACAAATCAATCCAGAAATGTACAATAACGAATGGGAGCTCGATAAAGAGGAATGTTCCTCGGTTGCAATCACCACAGAAAATCATTCAAATATTTCATGATATAAAAAATTGTAAATTTACATCTTCTTTTTCCTAATATAATCCCTAAAACTATAC
>NW_006263566.1:3634-4515 GCF_000469605.1 Apis dorsata | reverse complement strand
GAATATATTTACATTTTTATAATTTGTAATTATAACGTTTTAAAATCAAACCAACAAAACTATGTATATTGATATGGATTGAGTCTCTATGTGAGATTTATATTTTTTTATATTTTATAATTCTAANTAAATTAAATAACAAATATATGTGTCATGAATTTGTTTACCGAATAAAAAATACCGATATTAATACAGAATATATATGAAAATTTTTTATAAAAATATAAATTAGTTATTTTATTGAAAATCTTTAATTTTCTTTAATTTTCACCTTTATAAAAGAATACAAAACATACTATATATAATATATATATACACATATAAAATAAGATCAATCTTTAATTTTTTTAAATTAATTTAGAACATAATATATTAGAACAAAATACTTCTATTAATTTAAATATAATTTATTTTATATATAATTTATTTATTTACTACTTATTAACTTGTTAATGCGAACTTTCTATGTACAGTTAGTCGCAGAAGTTATCATTCACTTTACACAAATTCAATTAAATTTATGTTATCGAAATCAACAATAATTTTGTTTTATATCAAATGTATTGCGAGTATAATACTATGAAATTATTTTTTTTTTATTATGGAATAACATTTCAAAATAAAAAAACCAATTTTTCAAATTTCAATATTATTTATCTTTCTTTACATAATTTCATTTAATAATGATTCAAGATAAAATTTTAAATTATATAATATTTAATTCTATCTCTATTATCGGAAATAGAAAATAATATATTTCCAGAAGAAACTGGAAATATCCAGAATAAAAAATATGAAAAAATGAGAGTTGATTTCACATACCCAAAGAAATTTTTTGTTCAAAAATAAATTATTCTATATATAATATTTTAATATATTAT
>NW_006263566.1:1976-3458 GCF_000469605.1 Apis dorsata | reverse complement strand
TTACATAATAATTGAATTTCTTTCTCTGCTACAAAATAGCATAAAAAAATTCTTGTGATTATAAGCTTGTGATTGTAATTTTAAATTACAAGCAAAACCTCGATTAATTAAATTAATAATGTTAATAGTCCAAATATGATATATAATTACATATAAACCAATAATTTATTATGTTTAGTGTGAAATATAACAATTTTGCTATACCCGTTACATATATTATTATACATAATTGTTTTTTATTACATATATTTGTTACAATCAATTATTTCAGCATTTTGATTTTTTTTTTTTTTTTTTGAATGCTTCTAAATGCCTCCTGTTATCAAAACATCGCCTGATTTATTTTTATTTTGCTCATAGACTTATTCTCAATTCTTTTCTGTTACATATCTTTACAATTATATAGTTTATTATATCATTTTCAAACTTCTATCTAATATCACATTGCTAATCCTTATAGACTTGACAATATATTAAAATATATTATATAGATACTATATTAATATCCTATAAGGAAAAATCACATTCTATATCAAAATTTTCTACGAAATTAAGTGAAAAAATTCTAATAAAATTACAAATAAAAGAAAAAATTTAATTATTGCATTTCATGAAAAATATTGACTATATATTACCCATTCTTATATGTAAATTTTAATAATTTTTTAAGTCGATAATCCTATCTTCTTCTGAGAACTAAAAAACTAAAGAATTTTCAAATTTCTTGAACTAAAATGTATATTTTTTTTCAAGGCATCATTAATATTATAAGAATATAATTGTTTTTAAGTATAAAAAATGGAAAATGATCAGTATAATATTTTCACATAGACTCGTCGAATTATTGCCTGAAAAATAGATAATGATAAAAATTATAGCTTTATTCAAAAAAATCATTACAAGACATAGAATTCCATCAGAAAAACGGTTCCTAGGACACACACATGTTAAATCAAATTCTGCCTTGAAAGAAAATATATTCATCAAAACGGTAAGCCTTTCGACAGGAAAATCGCTGTTATGGCAAACCAATAATTGGAAATCATTCAGAGTTATGTTTTCAGGCATAACATTAAAAAATCTATTCGAAATGCGTTGAACTATAAGATAAAAAAATGAGGTTAACAACAACGTCAAAATTTGATAAGAAAAATTCACATTAAGGATATATTGAGCTATGAAATACTACTCATTACAAGTAAGAGATTTCTAACTGGAACTCAAACAATGAATTAAGTCACGAAAATTCGATTATGATAAAAATTGAAATTTTTCGACAAAAAAATTGCTGATACAACGAATTTGATATCGAAAATGAACAGATATTATCTAATTCCCACTGCTATTACAAATTGTGATACGAAAATTCGATTTTGATCAAAATTATACATTTTCAATTCGTAAAACGCTCTGACAGCGAATTCGACATCGAAAACATTCAGAAATATGTTATCCAGCACTAACTCCATCAGTTGCCTCAAA
>NW_006263566.1:0-1656 GCF_000469605.1 Apis dorsata | reverse complement strand
CACGAAAATCCTCGTTTCGGTGAATTCTGCATTAATATATCGTTGAGAATAACGTTTTTGGCCGATATTAGAATGACGATGAATTCTGTTGCAAAAATTCGATTTTGATAAAATAGTATCTCTTTGACAAGAAAAACGCTATTACGGCGATTTCTATATCGAAATCGTTCAAAGATACGTCCAGCAGTATCTCTGACAGACATGTCAAATTCTGCAACGAAAAATTGATTTCGATAAGTTAAATTGCTTTTCGGGACGAAAATTCTATTTTCGGCGAATTCTGCATTGATATATTGTTGAGAATGACGGTTTTAGGCTGATATTCGAGTAACGATGAATTTTACTACGAAAATTCGAATTTGAGATACATTATAGAGCAATAACTCGCTCAATTTCGTCAATTTATCCAACTAAAAATTAATTTTGATATGTAAAGTAACTTTTCGGCACGAAAATCTTAGTTACGACGAATTTCTGTTTTTATACTGATATTCGAATGACGATGAATTCAATTATAAAAATTCGATTTTGAATAAAATTTCATCTTTTTGACAAGAAAAACCCAATGACGGCGATTTCTACATCAAAATCATTCAGAGATACGTTATCCAGCACTATCTCGCTCAGATACGTCAAATTATGCAACGAAAAATTGATATGGATAAATTGAGTAATTATGTAATTATATAAATTTATGAGTACGAAAATCCTAGTTTTGGCAAATTTTACATTGACATCGTTGAGAATGTCGTTTTTATTCTGATATTCAAGTTTCGAAGATTTTTGAAGTGAAAATTCGATATTGTACAAAATTGCATCTTTTCGACACAAAAATCGCAATTACGACGACTTTTACATCGAAATCAATAAGAGATATGTTTTATCCAGCACTATCTCGCTCAGGTACGTCAAATCAATAAAACGAAAAATTGATATCCATAATTTACAAAGTTTTTCGGTACGAATTCACTTTCGGTGAATTCTGTATTAAGATAGTGTTGATAATGAAATTTTTATACTGAGTTTTACGTTTTAATATTTTTATATTACTCGAGTTTCGATTAATTCATCAACGAAAATTCGATTTTGTATAATAATTCATTCTTTAGACAAAAACTTTATTACGGCAATATCTACGTCGAAATCATTCAGAGATACGTTTTACAGCACTATCTCTCTCAGTTACGTCAAATTATGTAACCAAAAATTGATGTCAATAAGTTGAATATGTTATGAAAATATCAGAAAGAAAATATTCAACAAATTCTGCATTGATATCACGTTGAGAATGACGTTTCTAAACTGATAAAAACTTCGATTAATTCTGCAGTGAAAATTCCATTTTGTAAAAAATTTCAACTTTTTGGTAGGAAAAACCAAATGACGACAATTTCAACATCCAAGACATTCAGATAAACTTTATTCGTTAGTAGTTCACATAGACACCAGAAATAGGCAAAGCAAAATAGATATCGAAATGTAGGTTTTCGACACGAAAATCATATATTCGATGAATTCTGCACTGGAATACCGCAAAGTGTGACATTTTTATACTGATATTTAAGTTTCCATGAATTCTGCTGAGAAACTAAAATTTGGTACAAAATTGCTACTTTTGGAAACGAAAATCAGAATATCGTCGATTTCTACACCGAA
>NW_006263565.1:0-2947 GCF_000469605.1 Apis dorsata | reverse complement strand
TGCTTTTCACTGTAATTATCAAGTCGATATGATTTAAATTCAACCTGTTGATGTGTTTAATTGGAATATAATGAATAATTATTACTTGAAACTATAAGACATATATAAAAATTTAAAAAGTTATCCTGATTGCTGAATTCCTGCAATATATTGTTGAAGGTATGTCTAATACCATTTGAATTATTAATTTAATTTATGTAGAGATATAAGAGATGAAAAATTAATTTATTTAGAATCATCAAAAGAATATTTTAAAAATAATCATTTTTAGATATTATTATTATGTTCTAATGAATGTAAAGGCTAATAGAATAAAAATTAATGATTTCTTTTATGTTTCAGGTGATTTTTAATTCAAATTTATGGCCAATAAATAAATTATATGTTTAATATGGTAAATTATTATATTTATCATATTATATTATATTATTATTTTTAAAATTTTATTTGGATTTTTTCTTGGATAGAAAAAAAAAAAAAAAGAGAAGTGAATTTATCAAAAAGATGATTACATCTCATCTCAAAGTGACAAATTGAAATGTTGCTGATTTAATTTTATATTCTATAAGGCAAAAAAGTTACTCAACAACAAAAAACATTGTAATAATTCATATTTTTTTTCAGAAGTTCCATGTATATTAGTTCATATATAATGTATTCTTAATTTTCAGAAATGACATGAAAAGAGAGAAATTCTTTCTACAATTTGGCTAAATATTTTTGAAAATAATTCAATAATATTCAATAATGATCAATTTTATATTAGAAGAATATAATTTGTGAACAAGTGGTATGTGAAATTTCTCTTGAAATCTTGAAATTTTTGAGAATCTTACAAATATCTTGAGAATCTTACAATTTTGCATCAACAGAATATAATACATAAAGAGGTGAGATGCTAAATTTGTCTTTGATTTGTATCTATCTTATTCATATCTTATTATATTATTCATATCTTATTTATCTTTCATATTTTACTTATCTTTATATACTTACTTTTTCAGGTATCAAATTTAAAAAAAAAAACATTTTTTCATCATTTCAATATTGTAATTTGATAATTTATCAAATTAATATCTGTTTTATACATTCTTGTGAATTGAACTTCTTAAGGTATCATATATGTTACATAAATTTATTATATTTTTACTTGTCTCTTTGTATTTATTTTTATATTTATCTTTTTAGATGTCATATTTCTTAAAAAAGAAAATGGGAGAAATGATAAAATATTTACAATCTCTACCGTTCTATGATGTTATTTTTTAATATCAATTGTACAATTATATTTTTTTTTAATGAAAATTTTCTATTTTTTGTAAATTAGTTAATGGCTTAGTTAGTAGAATTCATATAAATCCTTGCATTATATAAAAAAATTAATTATATTATAAAATTAAATATAAAATATATAATATATGATATAACAAAAACTAATTTATATATGTATACATAATACATGTAATAATAAATAATAATAAATGTATATATTTTTTAAATATAAATTTTTTATCATTTTTAAAAATTTTTAAACATTATTAGATTGCCTTTTATCCATTATATCACATTAGAATAAATTTATATCTATAAATTAAATTTAGAGCTTATATCTTAAAACAAGAAAAGTTTCTTATATCGATTTTAATGTCAAATTTTTTTTAGTATTGTGATTAATATTTCAAATTCAAACGAACATCATTGTTGTGCAATAAATATTTCATTAATTTTTCATTAAAATTTATTTCTTAATATTATATCTTTATATTATTCTTTCTTCTTCTATCTTTATCTATAAATTTTATTTATAATTGTTTTGTTGAATGAATGAATAATTGTTTATAATTCAATTAAAAAACGAGAATTTGAGATTGCGAAAATTTTCGTAATAATCGTTAATAAATAATTAACGAGAAAGAATTTCATATTAAAATTGATACGAGAAACTTGTCTGAAGTTCCAGACTTGAGATGCAATATTAAAAGTGCCGAAATTTTATGTAGAAATCGCGTGATTAATGAATTTTCAATATGGCGTCTTCGATGAATTAGAACATATGACGCTTTCATTATCATTAATCGTTAATTAATAATTAATGGCAACGAATTTCATATTAAAATTGATACAAGAAACTTGTCTGAAGTTCTACCTTTATGATGCAGTCTTAAAAGTGCCAAAATTCTTCGTAAAAAACGCATAATTAATAAATTTTCAATATGGCGTCTTCGATATATTAGAACATACGACGCGTTCATCATAATTAATCGTTAATAAATAATTAATGGCAAAAAATTTCATATTAAAATTGATACGGGAAACTTGTCTTGAGTTCTAGTTTTACGATGCAATATTAAAAGTGCCGAAATTTTGCGTAGCAAACGCGTAATTAATGAATTTTCAATATGGCGTCTTCGATATATTGGGACATATGACGCGTTCATCATCATTAATCGTTAATAAATAATTAATGGCAGAGAATTTCATATTAAAATTGATACAAGAAACTTGTCTGAAGTTCTACCTTTATGATGCAGTCTTAAAAGTGCCTTAAAAGAAATTTTTCGTAAAAAACGCATAATTAATAAATTTTCAATATGGCGTCTTCGATATATTAGAACATACGACGCGTTCATCATAATTAATCGTTAATAAATAATTAATGGCAAAGAATTTCATATTAAAATTGATACCGGAAACTTGTCTTGAGTTCTAGCTTTACGATGCAATATTAAAAGTGCCGAAATTTTGCGTAGCAAACGCATAATTAATAAATTTTCAATATGGCGTCTTCGATATATTAGAACATACGACGCGTTCATCATCATTAATCGTTAATAAATAATTAATGGCAAAGAATTTCATATTAAAATTGATACCGGAAACTTACCTTGAGTTCTAGCTTTAAGGTGCAATCTTAAAAGTTTCGAAATTTTGCGTAGAAAATACGTAA
>NW_006263564.1:141541-142429 GCF_000469605.1 Apis dorsata | reverse complement strand
TTTGTTCTGTTCAATGCACGTATAATCTGGTATTTGGATTGGGTATAGTAAGAATAGTAAGAAATAATAAGGGGAAGAGAACGAGGGGAGGATGTATTTTTATTGAATTGAGATTCGATCGAAATTTGAAAATTCTTCGACACTTGAATTGAGATATTTTTCTAACGATTAGAGAAGTAATAAAAAGGGGAGCATTAATTTGAAAATTCTTCGACGCACTTATATGAAGAGGAATAAATTGAGTATTTTTCTAATTTTAAATTAGAGAAATAATAAAAAGGGAATTGTGAAATGGGATAAATTAATATAGGATAAATATCGGTATTTTTCTAACGATTAAAGAAATAATAATGAGAGTGTATTCTATTTATTCATATTTATATGAATTGAGATAGAGCATTTTTTTAACGATTAAAAAAATAATAATGAGAGTGTATTCTTCGAAATTGAAACTTATATGAATTGAGAGTATTTTTCTAATTTTATTAAAGATTAAAGAAATAATAATGAGAGTGTATTCTTCGAAATAAAATTCAAATTCTTCGAAATTGAAACTTATATGAATTAAGATATTTTTCTAACGATTAGAGAAATAATAAAAAGTGGATTGAAATGGGATAAATTAATATAGGATAAATATCGTTATTATTCTAACGATTAAAGGGAAGCGTAATTTTCGAAATAGAATAATTCAAGAGAGAACGATATTTTCGACGAGTCGAAGAATTTTCAACCGAAAACTCTCTCCCCTCTCCCCCGACTATTTTACCCCCATTTCGCCCCGATATAAACTTTCCCCCGATAAACGGTCCGGGATCTCCGCGCGGAGATCTTAATTAAAATTCCCCTCCCTCGTAATCGGAGCCACGCATCTCATATTCGTCCTTG
>NW_006263564.1:140885-141418 GCF_000469605.1 Apis dorsata | reverse complement strand
CGCCCGTGTTTCCCCGTTATCGGCCCGGAGCTGGCTCGATATCGCGAGCCAACCCCTGTTAATTGAGCCAATTATTGCTTTGGCAAGTAGCAACTGGACGGGAAGTCACGGGAGTGGTTGGTCAGAGCGGCGCAGGGGGATTATCAGGCTTTGGCGAAATTGGCCGCCGAAGAACCTCGCCTCACCCGGCTCAAGGTACGTTTTCACCTTCTTCTTCTTCTTCTTCTTCTTCTTCTTCTTCTTCTATCGTCTATCATCTCTCCTTCCAATCAAAAATTATTATTCACAAAAGTGATCGTAAATTATCCTATCATCCAATCAATTATCATAAACTATATTCAAATAAAACAAATACATTCATATTCTCCCTTGATACCTGTGGAAAGAGTTACTCACACGTACACACATACACATATTCTTATATCTTCGCAACAAGGAAACGCAACAGAAAAGAAAAAAAATCATAAACTATATTCGAATAAAATAAATATTACCATTGATATTCTCCCTTGATAAAACTGTGGAAAGAGTTA
>NW_006263564.1:140089-140487 GCF_000469605.1 Apis dorsata | reverse complement strand
CACACACACACACACACACACACACACACACACACACACACACACACACACATATATATATATCTTTGCAACAGAAAAGAAAAGAAATCATAAATTATATTCAAATAGAACAAATACATTGATATTAATAAAGCTGTGGAAAGACACACACACACGCACGCACACACACACCTTATATCTTCGCAATAAAGATAAGAATTAATTCAAGATTATTAAAAAAGGAGAATAGAGAGGATAATACAGATTTAGATCAGGCATCGAATCGAATTGTTGGAAGCGCAAACGGATCTCGTTGAATTACGGGCCTGATAATGACAAAGGCGGGCCGGCCGGTCTATTCGTTTCGGAAATATAATTACGGTGTGGCTTACCGTAGATACCCCGGGATCAGGCGCGTT
>NW_006263564.1:134726-138587 GCF_000469605.1 Apis dorsata | reverse complement strand
AGCCCCTGTGCGGTTCGCAGCCCCTTCCTCCTCCCCACTTTCCACAGGGATTCATCCCCCTCCCCCTTTTCCACTCGAGTTGGAGTGGAGCGAGCTCTTGAGCTCTTTTTTTTTTTTCTTCTTCTTCTTCTTTTTAAGAAAGCGGGTTTCTTATGCTTGTTATTCTATCTCTTTTTTATTAATTATGTATATCGTGTGAATCGATTGATAATCCAATTATGTTTCTCTATGAGAAACGAGGAATTTCTCGAGGGTTATGTATTTGCTCGATTATATTGATAATAATTTATTATTATTGGCAAGTGTGTGGTATGCAAGTTTCTGTTTGGGGCCTCTTTTCCTCTGGTCGAGGTGAATGATTGAAGAGGGTTATTTTTCTCAAGAAATAACGAACGATTCGAAATTCAGGATTATCGTTCAACTCTCTGCATTCTTCGCCATTTTCCTTTTTTCTCGCCTATTTATTTTTGATCGAATTGTGAAAAAATTTCTCCTCCACCAACACGATTCTTTTTTCTTCAATAGGTTCTTTAATAGGTTTGGAAGCTCTTTTCTTATTTAGTTTTTCTTATTTAGAATTAATCCTCCAGTCTCTCCATTCTCTCCCTCCGCCATATGTTTATTCGAATGATTGATATTAGTTGATGGATGTAAAAAAAATTTGTTTCAATATAGTTCTTTTTCTTTAACATTTAATAAATTTGAAATCTCTTTTCTTTAAAACCCATCTATGTCGAAAAATGAGCAATTATCGAAGAATTCGGAATTTATCTCTCCATTCTCCGCCATTTTTCTTTTTCCCTCGTACAATAAAATAATTTTATATACAATACAATTAAAAATTTTATATGTATAAAATATACATTTTATATGTATATTTATAAAAAAATACAAATTTTATATGTTTATTATTTTATACAAATTTTATATGTATAAAAAAAATTGCCAATATTTCTTTCCTTAAACTTTTTCTTTAATAGATTTGGAACCTGTTTTCTTATTCTTCTCCCCATCACAAATACCCCATAATTCGTCAAATCACGAAACATATCATCGATTCAGAATTTATCTCTTCCTAGCCATTCTTTCTCATCAATAAATTGATAAAAATTCGCAACGATAATTATATTCAAACTAAATATAGAAAAATTTGTCGTCAATACAATTTTTTCTTATTCTTATTCTCCTCTCCATCCCAGAAATACCCCATAATACGTCAAACCAGGAAAGATATCACGTCATCGATTCAGAATTTATTCTCTTCCTAGCCCCATTCTTTCTCAACGATCGGATAAAAATTCGCAACCACGGGTTTACGAGCGTCTCTAACGAAATTATATTTCTATCGGTGTATAAATAAAAAAAGAAAATTTATCCAATACCAGATCTCCCTTGGTTGGTTCGACCAGGGGACGGATGATACGGAGAGCCACATATTAATCCATCGATGAATATGCAATATGGTCCGGGACGGGAGACAAAGTGAAGCAAACGACACGAGGGTGTCGTTTGTGGGTGGAACGTCGGTAGGCATTCCAATTACTCCCCTCTTCCTCCCCTCTTTGGTAATTAAATCAACAGGGAGGGTAATCAACGAAGACTGGCCACCAATTCTCCTCTCTCTCTCTTTCTTTCTCTCTCCCTTCTCTGTTGAATTTTTTCCCCAATAAATATATTTGTCTTCTTTCTTCGATAAAAATGGTAAATTGATCTCTCTCCCTCCTTCCCCTCCTTTTTTTTCCCTCGATTTTTTTCCTAATAAATGTATAGAAAATCGTTCCAAGATGTCGCCTTGTCTTCTTTCTTCGAGGATAGTAAATTCTCAATTGATCTCTCCTCTTCCCTTCTTTGGTAATTAAATCAAAAGGCTAATCGACGAAGGCTAGCTACCAATTCTTTCTCTCTCTCCTCCTCTCCATCAATTTTTTTTCCCAATAAATATATAGAAAATTGTTCCAAGATGTCATCTCGTTCTTCGACAAGAATGGTAAATCCTCAATTAATTTCTGCCTTCTTCCTCCCTTTGTCAATTTTTTTTCCCAATAAATGTATAGAAAATTAATTGTTCCAAGATGTCGTCTTGTTTTCTTTTTTCGATAAGAATGGCAAATCTTCAATTGATCTCTCCTCCTCCTCCCCCTTTCTTTGGTAATTAAATCAAAAGGAAAGGTAATCGACGAAGACTAGCCACTAATTCTCTCTCTCTCTCTCTCCTCCTTTTTGTCGAATTTTTTTTCCAATAAATATATGGAAAATCGTTCCAAGATGTCGTCTTGCTTTCTTCGACAAAAATGGTAAATCTTCAATTGATCTCTCTTCTTCCTTCTCCTCTCTCTCTCTTTGGTAATTAAATCAACAGGCAGGATAATCGACGAAGATTACCTATCAATTCTCTCTTTTTCTCTCTATCTTTCTCTCTCTCTTGTCGATTTTTTTTTCCCAATAAATATATGTAAATATATGGAAAATCGTTCCAAGATGTCGCCTTGTCTTCTTTCTTCGACAAATGCCAAATCAATTGATCTCTCTCCCCTCTCTTCTCCCTGTCGAATTTTTTTTCTCAATAAATATATGTAAAATCGTTTCATCAGATGTCGCCTTGCTTTCTTCGACAAGGTTGGTAAATTCTTAATTAATCCTTCCCCCTTTTATCGAATTTTTTACCCCATCGATAAATATATGGAAAATAGTTGCAAGATGTTGCTTTATCTTCTTTCCTCGAGCAGGATGCTAAATCCTCAATTAAACGAGCAAAATTTTTTACAAGTCGAGATATGATTTTCGAGATGGAGAGTTTTCTTTTGTAAACCGAGCTCGTTAAATCGTTCGAGCACCTGTCTCGAAGGTTTGCAAAAAAAAAAAAAAAAGAAAGAAAAAGGCGATTGGCTCGCGATTCCATCGCGAATGAGATCGAATCGAAGGATAGCGCTGCTGAAAGCGGCGTGGCCTACGGGAGAAAGGCGGAAATCTATCGCCTAGACGCGAGTTGATGAAGTGCAATGGGACGAACTACGTGTAAATGGCGATTAAACGCCACCGTTTAATACTGGCTCGTGAATGATCCATCAGAGAAGCTTGATTTACAAGTTTTATTAATACTTCTTCCTTACTAGTCTACTTTTGGAAACAAAAGTTTTAAAGAAAAATCGTTCAACGAATTATAGATCGAATCGATCTTTCGAAAGATCGAAAATTCTATTATAAACTATATAATAAACGATATTAATAAATCGTCGAATACAAGCAACTTGTGAACTCGTGAGAAGAAAAGAATTGAGAAAAAGTTTAACTTTGAGCAATTTAATAATAACAATTATTTCCATCTATTATTATTATTATCATCACGTGATAAATCACATCGAAGTGACTTCGACTAAAATTAAATTTTGCCCGTCTCTGACCAGGCAGAGAGAGAGAGAGAAAGAGAAAGAGAGAGAGAGAGAGAATTCCATCTCGAAAACTGTATGCACGCGAAGGAGGAAAGGCTAGTTAAGGCCGAGCCATCGCATCAGTTATATATATCGTCAAGAAAAGAGGAGGAGAGGGGAAAGGCGCTGGTATTTATCAGCTGGTATCGGTCGGTTTAATAACGCGAGGCAATCAGAGGCGTGCCCCTCCTCCACCCTCCTCTTCCCTCGCTATATATCCGAATAAATAATAACCATTTGTATCGGATTCTAATTACTCGCTCTAAGCAAACAAATAAACACGAGGAGGTGGAGGAGGAGGTAGGGGATTGCGCGCAGCAGCAGCAGCAGCGATCCTTTAACGTGGCTCGGGGCTGATTTAAGGAGTGTGGGACCGCCCACCTCGAGGATGCGCCTTATGAGCAGTGTTTCGACGCCACTGTGCGTTCTTCGA
>NW_006263564.1:133894-134418 GCF_000469605.1 Apis dorsata | reverse complement strand
GAGAGAGAGAGAGAGAGAGAGAGAGAGATGGCTGATATTTAAAATTAATAATTATTTATATATATATATAGTAATTAATATATATATAGTAATTAAATATATAGTAATATTTTATATAGTAATATTAAATATATAAATATAATATAAATATATTATATTATATATAGTAATTAAATTTCGAGTCCTCGTTTATTTTTCTTTCTCTCTCTTTTTATTCCTTTAGGTAGATATGACAGGTGTAATTTTATTCTTCTTTCCAATTTTTCCAATTTCGAATCGTTATATCGAAAGGTTAGCATTTCGAGGCGTGCTGCCTCGCCTCCCGGATGGGGATAAATTCTCGGTCTCGGTATTGGATATATCGGATGGAGGAATTCGTTTCCAGAGGCGAGGGGCCAACCCCTTGCCCTTCGGATGATCGATAAGAGTCGTTCGTATTATTCGCTTTAAAATGGTGGTCGAAAAATGCGGACGGTAGTTCGTTACCGGTGGGCTATTAGCGGGCGTAACGCACGTCCTGGCAG
>NW_006263564.1:131068-133410 GCF_000469605.1 Apis dorsata | reverse complement strand
ATACGCAACAAATTAACCGGCCCTCTCTTACCGGCCGCCATCTTCCTTGTCGAAATTTGTCGTTCGAACGAATTGCGCGCGTGGGATTGAAATTATCGTGTTTTCAACGAGCGTGTGAGAAAATATAATTGTCGATTTTTTAATTTTAATTTAAATTATATATAAGTATAAGTTAGTTTAATATTTATTTAATAGTTTTAATAAACTAATTTAAGTATAATTAGTTTATTTTAATTTTAATTATATATAATTTGTCGAAGAGATTTTTGTATTTGGAAATTTTGAAGTTAAAAAAGTGGTTTGAGTTAATATTTTAGTTAATATTAGAAATTCAGGGTCGAATGTATAGAAACTTTCTCTTGTATTATAATATACATCTATTGTTTATTTATTATATTTTATTATATTTTAATAATATTTCTGATTTTAGTTGGCAGTTTTATCGTTTTCATTGCTACTCTGTTAAATCGTAATTGTTTAGGATAATTTGTAGGACAAGATTTTTCCCATTAACATCTGTTTCTTTAGAATAGAACATTTCCAACTCCAATTTATTGTACCGTTTGTCAAATTTTTCGAACGGTTCGAATCACTTGTATTTCCTTTTTTATCCCATATCTTTTTTCTTCTATGTATTTAATCATATTGTTTATGCTACATACATTTTTCTAAACGAAACGATAAATTATATGATAAAAAGCAGTACGTACATGAATTTTAATTAAACCCAGTGTCAGTCTTTCTTCTATGTATTTACTCATATTTTTATATACATTTTTCTAAACGAAACTATTTAAATAAATTATAAAAAACCAGTATTGTTTCCTAAAACTAATTAAATCCATAAAAAAGTAATTATGATTGTCCTAAAATAATAACAATTAAATACATATACCGTGCTCCGCCATTGTTAAAAAATTAAATACATATAAAATTCGTATTATAAATCGCACGAATTTGAAAATTATTTTGAATTAATTTTATTAATTATGTAGTAATTTATTGATCTATGTGAAAGGCAAAGGGTAAAACTTTGATTAAATGTTTTGTAGAAAATTGTAACGGGTGTCGAGAAATTCTTAAATTCTTATAATTCGCTCGGTCTTCACTTCGAATCCTTTATTATCCGTTCGAGGATCTCTCCTCGAATTCAGCCTCGCGGTGATCATTTATCGTGCGATGCCTGCCTGTCGTGCCCCCTCCCTCTCGCGCTCTTCCAAGCGCGAAATATATTTTCGGCCGAAGATTATTACGTGGCCGTGGCCGTGGCCCGTTGCGGTGTAATTAGCGCGGGAATCGGTTGGCATCCCTTCGAATTAGTCTTGCCGCGTTTATCGTTTGGAAACGGCTATTAGTCAGATCGAACTCGCTGACGAGAGACCGGTTCTCTTGACAAGTCCACGAGGGGGAAGGGGGGGATGGAACGGAGAAATCGAGATGGCGAAAATTGGATTGTTTGGTTTTCTTTTTGTTTTTTTCTTTTTTGGAAAGAGGGGGAGGGAGAAGGGGGAGAAATTGCTTTTTTTTATTTACGAAAGAGGCACGATTTTTTTTTTGTAAATATTTAATAAGTATCATATCTTTTTACTTTTAAAAATAAAAATTAGCAAATTATTATACGATTTGTAATTATACGGTATAAATCTGTAATAAAATTAATATTCGAGAAAAATTAATATTCGATTAATTTTTCGACACCCTGTACAATTTTTATGATATAACTTTATACAAAACTATAATAAAATTAATATTCGAGATCGATTAATTTTTCGACACCCGTTACAATTTTGTACAAAATATTTAATCAAAGTACCTTTTACCTTTTACATAGATCAACAAATTACTACATAATTAATAAAATTAATATTCGAAATCGATTAATTTTTCGACACCCTTTACAATTTTTACGGTGTAACTTTATACAAAACTATAACAAAATTAATATTCGAATGAGATATGGACAGATTAATTTTTCAATATCCTTTACAATTTTTACGGTGTAATTTTATATAAAACTTTAATAAAATTAATATTCGAGATCGATTAATTTTTCGACACCCGTTACAATTTTATACAAAATATTTAATCAAAGTATCTTTTACCTTTCACATAGATCAACAAATTACTACATAATTAATAAAATTAATATTTAAAATCGATTAATTTTTCGACACCCTGTATAATTTTTACGATATAACTTTATACAAAACTATAACAAAATTAATATTCGAACGAGATGTGGACAGAGATCGATTAATTTTTCGACACCCTGTATAATTTTTACGATATAACTTTATACAAAACTATAACAAAATTAATATTCGAACGAGATGTGGACAGAG
>NW_006263564.1:127506-130985 GCF_000469605.1 Apis dorsata | reverse complement strand
TTAATTTTTCGACACCCGTTACAATTTTGTACAAAATATTTAATCAAAGTACCTTTTACCTTTCACAAAGATCAACAAATTACTACATAATTAATAAAATTAATATTGGAACGAGATTACATCAGAGGCGACCGTCGAATCTTTTCACTTCGGGACGTTGGAAAAGTAGAGAAAGTCGGGGACACGGAGGTAGAAGCAGGAAGTCGGCGAGGGGCCGATAGTGGATCAGCAAAAGGGAGAGATTTAACGTAACGAGGCAGGGTGTCGCAGATAGTGGCGCCACCGAGGCCCGTCATCTTCCCGTGGCATCGACCCATGGGGCCCCCCTTTCGGGCCCCTCCACCTCTCTCTCTCTCTCTCTTTCTCTCTCTCCGTAACAGTCTTCTAGAATTTCAACTTTCCTCCAACAACCAAGTTTCCTTTGGTTAGCTCATGCCTCCACCACTCACGCTCGAATTAGTCAACAGTTTCTCGTACGTCTCGTCGTTGCCGGCCTATCCTTTTTTTTTTTTTTTTTTAACTCGAGCAGTAAATAAGAAAGAAAAGGAAAAAAATGGGAGGGGGAGGGATGGAAAAGACAATGGAGGTCGAGAGTGAAACTCGAGAGGCGAAATTTTGTCTATACACATTTTACGAGTGCGAGTGTCTCTTGTTGTCGTGCAAACCGAACCGAACAGTCGATAGAGTTTTAGTTGGCTGAAATTCGAAGGGGAATATTCGTATTGTCGGGTTAGGTTAGGTTCGTCTCGTTGGATTCTCCTCTCCCGCTTTGCTTTCTCGTTCCTCCTTCGAATGAAATTTATTATTCGATATTGGCTCGAACGGAAATCCTTCAAATTCTTATTTTTCCTGTAATAATAATAAATGTGTAATGTGTAGCGTAAATTTTACATATCGGGGGGAAAAATGATGAGAAAAAGGATTAAAAGTTTATCGATTTCTTTTCCTCTTTATTTTTACCAATTCCTCTTTCTCTTTATTTTTATCAATTCTTTTTTTTCTTCCTCCTCAAATTTATGAATTACTTCTTCTTTTTATTTTTATCAATTTTCTTTTTTTGAACTTTATACATCGGGAGAAAAAACGATGAGAAAAAGGATCAAAAGTTTATCGATTTCTTTTTCTTCTTATTTTTATCAATTCCTCCTCCTCCTTCTTATTTTTACCAATTTCTCCTCTTTTTTATTTTTTATTTTTTATTATTTCTTTTTTTTTTATTTTTTCAGCTTTATTAGTTCCTTGTCTTTATTTTTATTAATTCCTCCTCTTCCTTATTTTTATCAATTCTTTTTTTTCCTTATTTTTATCAACTCCTCTTCATTATTTTTTTATTTTTTATTATTTCCTTTTTTTATTTTTATTAATTTTATCAATTCTCTATTATTCTCTTCTTTATCTTTATTTTTCTCTTTATTTATTTTTCTATTCTTTTTTTTCCTTATTTTTATACATTCCTCCTTCTCCTTATTTTTATCAATTTCTTTTCTTTTTTATTTTTATTAATTACTTCTTTTTCTTATTTTTATCAATTTTTTCTTCATATTTTTATCAATTCCTCCTTTTTCTTATTTTTACAAACTCCTCCTGCTTCTTATTTTTATCAATTTTTTTTCTCTTCCTTCCCAAATTTATGAATTCTTTCTCCTCCTTATTTTTTATTTTTTATTATTTTCTTTTTTTATTTTTATCAGTTTTATCAATTTCTTCTCTTCTTTATTTTTATTAACTCCTCTTTCTTATTTTTATCAATTTCTTTTTTTTTCTCCCCAAATTTATCAATTTCTCCTCCTCCTTATTTTTATCAATTCCTCTTCCTTCTTATTTTTATCAACTTCTCCTTATTTTTTATTATTTCCTTTTTTTTATTTTTATCAGTTCCTTCTTCTCTTTATTTTTATTAATTCCTCTTCTTATTTTTATTAACTCCTCTTTCTTATTTTTATCAATTCCTCCTCTTTCTTATTTCTATAAATTTCTCCTCCTCCTTATTTTTATCAATTCCTTTTCCTCTTCCTCCTAAAATTTATCAATTTCTCTCCTTATTCTTATCATATTCCTTTTCCTCTTCCTTCCCAAATTTATCAATTTCTCTTTGTTTTTATCAATTCTTCTTCCTTCTTATTTTTATTAACTCCTGCTCCTTCTCCTCCTCCTTATTTCGATAAATGAAAAATATACTCAAGATCTTTAATCTCACGAGACTTAAACGACATATTTCAAATTACCTTCTCCTCCTCCTCTCCCAAACGAACTCTCACAAGTTCGATAACGAATAAGCGCGCACGATACACGGAACGTTGCCGCAAATTCGCAGGAATTTCTCCCCGCGATCCACGTGATTGATGGCAACCGGCATACCTCGTTTCCACACGTAATTTCTCGTCTTGATCTCTGAGATGGCGATCAATTTCGACTGTTACTGTTCCGATTGGTAGAGAAAGAGGGTATTTTCCCTTATTTTCACACGCATTCTTCTTTCCATCTATTCGTCACAGAGTCACATTAAATTGAAAAAATAACTAGTTAAAGATTTCTCAGACAATTATAATTATTCGCAATTATTATTACGAAACAATTTGTGAAAATAATTTTATTAAAGCTTCAATTATTAAATTTTCCCCATCACTGATATTAAAATTAAAATATATCGAATACAAAATTACATTTATAAATTAATATTAGGAGAAATTAAGAAAATAATGTAAATAAATTTAGATATATTAATATGAATTAATCGAAATAATTAATATTTTCGAAAATATTGTGAGTGAAAATAATTTCTACGATTTTCAATTTTTTTCAATATTTTTCCAAGATTGTCAACAAATTATTATCTAAAGTTACGCTTTTTACATAAATTAAACAATAAAACACAAAAATTTTTTACATTACATCGAACGATATCTGAATTCTACGCCTATCGAGGTTCAAATAAGACAATCATTTCATAGACTTCACAATATTGGTACACAAGTATCATTATAAGCAAGAAATGAAGCAGCAAAATTCCTTCCACATTTCAATCTAAAAACCAATTTAAAAAAATTCATCTCAATTTATTTACACGCTCGATTTTTACTCCACTCGTCATTGAATTACTTCTGACTCCTCTCCCAAAATTTGTCCTACCTTATTTCAAACCCAAATCCTCCTTCACTCGATCCATCCGTCAACCTCCAAGAATTGTCGAAGTTGAAAACCACACGCAAGCATCGAGGAACGATGCAGAAGAAAAGAATGTAAAAAAGGAGGAAGGTACACACGCATATCGTCGCCGTGTTGTTCGCACTGCGCGCCCCCCCTAATTAGCCCCGAGATCGATGGCTATCTGTCCGGCCACATGTCCCCAAAGTGGCGAGCTGAAACATCCGGTACGCCCTTTCCGTTTAGGAAACTCGGCTCCTTTGCAAGCCAAGCAATCCAACAACTTAAACCAATCCCCCCACCCTTCTCCTTACCTTTCGTTTCTCCAATTTCGT